>NW_019154377.1:41227-42398 GCF_002288905.1 Enhydra lutris kenyoni | reverse complement strand
TCATGAAATCCTTAAAGTTTAGTTCAAAAAGTAGAATGCCATTACCATGAATGGTCTTTGAGAAATATTCAACCTTCTCCTTAATCTAATAAAGATATTTAAAAATGGAGTATTACTGCTACTTTTATAAAATGACAGTGTACAGAAGTAATATATAAATAGGAAAAGCAGTTTGGCTTTTCTTGGTAGTTGAATCCTGAGGTTGATTCAGTCTAAGAAACTCTCTTTTGTATCTAATATAATCTAGTATGGAAGATGGGTATTACTGGCATAGTGAGATGAGCAGAGTTTTCAGGTTCCTTGATGTATAGAAGTGTTAGAAAGTGGGAAGACTAGGAATGAAATTCTGGTATCTACTTATGATTGTATCACCATATAAAACCCCTCTATTAAGTTCTAGGCTGATGGAATTGCATATTGTGATATACAAAGGAATGAGCTTACTGAAAAAAGCAAAACATTCCACTAGGAATATCTGCACCGACCAGGACAACAAACCAAGCACATCTTTTACTCCATTAGCTCTTCTACCTTCAATGACCTATGCCTACAGCCTGCAGCCGAACTTACAACAGGGTTCCTATGAGCCACATTTCCTACTCAAGGTACAAACCCTCATGTACACTAACACTTGTGTAAGTAGGACGATTTCACCCTACATCACCCACGCAGAGCTCATGGTGCTATTTATGCTCAAGAAAGAAAATTACACAATCTTATTCAACCAAATATTTACATTGACCTCTGTCCCCTCTATATATTATGCTGAAATGACTATAAGGAAATTCAAGTTAGAATTAATTCATGATGGTCCTGAGAGGAGAGGAGAGAACAACCAAAGATCAGAGATCAGCTACACTTAACACGGTGAGCATGGTGCAAAGTGTACAAGTATTGATTCACTATGTTGTGCACTGGAACCTAACATAACATTGTAGGTCAACTATACTTCAATTTTTAATAAAAAAAAACCCACCAAAACAGTTTCTTAAAGATGCAAAACCAAAGCGGTGATATTGAAAAATTAACTAGAGCAGAAACTAAATTTCAAAAGAATATTAGGTAAATGTCTATGATAGAGGTAACAGCTAGTGCCATAGCCATGGAAAAATGATGAAAGAAAGAAAGAAAGAAAGAAAGAAAGAAAGAAAGAAAGAAAGAAAGAAAGAAA
>NW_019154377.1:40715-41217 GCF_002288905.1 Enhydra lutris kenyoni | reverse complement strand
AAAAGAAAGAAAGAAAGAAAAAGAAAGAGGAAGGAAGGAAGGAAGGAAGGAAGGAGCAACTACAGACTAAGAGCTGGTAAGAAGGAAGACAAGAATGGGTAGGTGATTTATTAAAGAGTTATCTAAAGAAGTATTTTACTCTTGGGCTATCACCCCTATCACTTGCCATCATCTCCTCAATATATTCTGATAATTTCTAAGATAAAATGGTAACAGTGATCTCTAAAAATGTCAGCTGATCTGTGTGAGGAAGAGCTAGGTACCTGAGCTTAGATATAGGCACTCCAAAGTAAAGTCCTTTTTGTTGCTGTTTGGTGGGGATGGGAGTTTGGTGGGGTATTCTCTCTTGCCAAGTGAAAGGAAGCATTCATGTACATGGAGACTAGAGTTAACCTTCCCATTCAGGTGAGGAAGTTAATAGGAAAATTAGAATGTACATATTCAGAACATCCATGCTGTATAGCACATTAACAACTCAGCCCTTTATCCATGAATGAGAATA
>NW_019154377.1:0-40705 GCF_002288905.1 Enhydra lutris kenyoni | reverse complement strand
AACCTTTTGTCTGTACTGTCATTTGCAAATATCTTCTCCTATTCCGTTGGTTGCCTCTTTGTTTTGTTGACTGTTTCCTTTGCTGTGCAGAAGCTTTTGATCTTGATGAAGTCCCAAAAGTTCATCTTCGCTTTTGTTTCCTTTGCCTTTGGAGACATATCTTGAAAGAAGTTGCTGTGGCTGATATCGAAAAGGTGACTGCCTATGTTCTCCTCGAGGATACTGATGGATTCCTGTCTCACGTTGAGGTCTTTTATCCATCTCGAGTTTATCTTTGTGTACGGTGTAAGAGGATGGTTGAGTTTCATTCTTCTACATATAGCTGTCCAGTTTTCCCAGCACCATTTATTGAAGAGACTGACTTTTTTGCACTGTATATTTTTTCCTGTTTTGTCGAAGATTATTTGACCATAGAGTTGAGGGTCCATATCTGGGCTCTCTACTCTTTCCACTGGTCTATGAGTCTGTTTTTATGCCAGTACCATGCTGTCTTGGTGATCACAGCTTTGTAGGAAAGCTTGAAATCAGGCAACGTGATGCCCCCAGTTTTGATTTTCTTTTTCAAAATTTCCTTAGCAATTTGGGGTCTCTTCTGATTCCATACAAATTTTAGGATTATTTGCTCCAGCTCTTTGAAAAATACCGGTGGAATTTTGATCGGAATGGCATTAAAAGTATAGATTGCTCTAGGCAGTATAGACATTTGAACAATGTTTATTCTTCCGATCCAAGAGCATGGAATGGTCTTCCATTTTTGTGTCTTCTTCAATTACTTTCATGAGTATTCTGTAGTTCCTCGAGTATAGATCTTTTACCTCTTTGGTTAGGTTTATTCCCAGTATCTTATGGTTCTTGGTGCTATAGTAAACGGAATCTATTCTCTAATTTCCCTTTCTGTATTTTCATTGTTAGTGTATAAGAAAGCCACTGATTTCTGTACATTGACTTTGTATCCTGCCATGTTACTGAATTGCTGTATGAGTTCTAGTAGTTTGGGGGTGGAGTCTTTTGGGTTTTCCATATAAAGTATCATCTGCGAAGAGAGAGAGTTTGACTTCTTCATTGCCAATTTGGATACGTTTTATTTCTCTTTGTTGTCTGGTTGCTGTTGCTAGGACCTCTAATACTATATTGAACAAGAGTGGTAAGAGTGGGCATCCTTGTCGTGTTCCTGATCTCAACGGGAAGGCTGCAAGCTGTTTCCCATTGAAGATCATATTTGCTGTGGGTTTTTCATAGATAGATTGTGCAAAGTTGAGGAATGTTCCCTCTATCCCTATACGTTGAAGCATTTTAATCAGGAACGAATGTTGGATTTTGTCAAATGCTTTTTCTGCATCAATTGAGAGGACCATGTGATTCTTCTCTCTTCTCTTATTTTTCTTCTATCACATGGATTGGTTTGAGAATGTTGAACCATCCTTGTAACCCAGGGATGAATCCCACCTGGTCATGGTGGATAATCTTTTTAATGTGCTGTTGGATCCTCTTTGCTAGGATCTTGTTGAGAATCTTAGCATCCGTATTCATCAGTGATATTGGTCTGAAATTCTCCTTTTTGGTGGGGTCTTTGCCTGGTTTGGGGATCAGGGCAATTATGGTTTCATAAAGAGAGTCTGGAAGTTTTCCTTCTGCTTCAATTTTTTTAAACAGCTTCAGGAGAATGGGTGTTATTTCTTCTTTGAAAGTCTGGTAGAATTCCCCAGGGAATCTGTCAGGTCCTGGGCTCTTGTTTTTTGGGAGGTTTTTGATCACTGCTTCAATATCATTACTAGATATCGTTCTGTTCAGGTTGTCAATTTCTCCCTGGTTCAATTTTGGGAGTTTATAGTTTTCCAGGAATGCACCCATTTCATCTACGTTGCTTAACTTATTGGCATATAACTGTTGATAATAACTTCTGATGATTGTTTCTATTTCCTTGGTGTTACTTTTGATCTCTCCCTTTTCATTCATAATTTTATCAATTTGAGCTTTCTCTCTTTTCTTTTGGGTTAGTGTGGCAATGGTTTATTGATCTTATTGATTCTTTCAAAAAACCAGCTTCTAGTTTCATTGATATGTTCTACTGTATCTCTAGTTTCTACCTCATTGATATCTGCTCTAACCTTGATAAGTTCCCTTCATGTGTGTGGAGTTGGTTTAATTTTTTGTTGATTCTCCAATTCTTTAAGGTGAAGAGATAGCTGGTGTATTCTGGATTTTTCAATTTTTTTGAGGGAGGCTTGGATGGCTATGTATTTTCCCCTTAGAACCGCCTTTGCCGTATCCCATAGGTTTTGGACTGAAGTGTCTTCATTCTCATTGGGTTCCATGATTTGCTTAAGTTCTTCTTTGATCTCCTGGTTGATCCAAGCATTCTTAAGCAAGGTGGTCTTTAGCTTCCAGTTGTTTGAGTTCCTTCCGAACTTTTCCTTGTGATTGAGCTCCAGTTTCAAAGCACTGTGATCTGAGAATATGTAGGGAATAATCTCAGCCTTTTGGTATTGGTTGAGCCCTGATTTGAGAACCAGTATGTGGTCTATTCCAGAGAAGGTTCCATGTGCACTTGAGAAGAATAAGTATTCTTTTGTTTTAGGGTGGAATGTTCTGTATATATCTATGAGGTCCATCTGGTCCAATGTGTCATTCAATGCTCTTGTTTCTTTATTGATTTTCTGCTTGGATGATCTGTCTATTACTGAGAGAGCCATGTTAAGATATCCTACTATTAATGTATTCATATCAATATGACTCTTTATCTTGATTAATAGTTTTCTTATGTAATTGGCTTCTCCCATATTGGGTGCATAGATATTTACAATTGTTAGATCATCATGGTGGATAGTCCCTTTAAGAATGATGTAGTATCTTTCTGTATCTCTGACTACAGTCTTAGGTTAAAATCTAGTTTATCTGTTATGAGAATTGCTATCCCAGCCTTCTTTTGAGGCCCATTGGCATGAAAGATGCTTGTCCATCCCTTCACTTTCAGTCTGGGTGTATGCTTAGGTTCAAAATGGGTCTCTGTAGACAACATATGGATATGTCCTGTCGTTTTATCCAATCTGCAACCCTGTGTCATTTTATGGGCGCATTTGGCCATTAACATCGAGAGTGATTATTGATAGATACATTTTTATTGACATCGTGTTGCCTTTGAAGTCTTTCTTTCTGTAGATTGTCTCTATATTTCTGTTCAATGCTATTCTTAGGATTTTTCCTCTTTCATAGAACCCCCCTTAATATTTCCTACAGTGTCGGCTTGGTGGTCACATACTCTTTTAAGCCTTGCCGGTCTTGGAAACTCTTTATCTCTCCATCCATTTTGAATGTCAGTCTTGCTGGATAAAGTATTCTTGGCTGCATGTTCTTCTCATTTAGTGCCCTGAATATAACTTGCCAGCCCTTTCTGGCTTGCCAGGTTTCTGTGGACAGGTCTGACGTTATTCTGATGGGCTTTCCTCTGTACATAAGGAGCTTCTTTGTCCTAGCTGCTTTCTAGAGATTGTATCTACACTTATGATTTCTCAATTTTACTATCAGGTGCCTTGATGTTGTTTTAGATTCTATGCTTGGGGGGAGCCCGTTCTGCCTCTAGTACATGAACGCTGTTTTAGATTCTATGCTTGGGGGGAGCCCGTTCTGCCTCCAGTACATGAACGCTGTTTCCATTCGCGAGATTGGGAAAATTTTCATGGAGAATTTGTTCCACTATATCTTCTAGACTTCTTTCTTTCTCCTCCCCTTCAGGGATTCCAATCATTCTGATGTTGGAATGTTTCATGGCGTCATTTATTTCCTTAATTCTGTTTTTGTGGTTTCTAAGCTGTTTGCTCCAGTCTTCCTCCTGGTCCTTTCTCTCTATCTCTTTGTCCTCCAGATCACTAATTCTATCTTCTGTCTCAGTTACTGTAGCTTTTAGAGAATTTAGGTTAGATTGGAACTCATTGAGAACATTATGAACATCATCCCTGGTTTTCAGTTCTGCCCTAACATTGTGAACATCATCCCTGGTGGCTTTCAATACTGTCCTTATCAATTCCATTTTGTCATCCATGGCTTTCTCCAACCTAGCTGTTGCCTGGATAATTGTTAGCCTGAATTCCCTTTCCGACATATTGTCTATGTCAATAGCCATTAGCTCTGTTGCAGAAGGCCCAGCCTCTGAATTTTTCTTCTGTTGGACAGTCCTCATCCTAGTCATTTTGGTGAGAGATGGCTGAATGGATGTAGCTGGATGTATCAACCGTGGTATACGCAAGGTGCACCCTGGAACAATCCTGAGAAATCAAGAGTCCCCACCCAAATGAAAGTAAAAAGAGAGAGAAAAAAGAAAAAAAAGAGAGAGAGGGAGAGAGAGACAGGAAAAAAAAAAAAGAAAGATAAAAGAGAAGTCCCAGCCCAAATGTGCCCCAAGTAAGATTTATGAGGTATACAAACAAAAAGACAAACAAAAAGACTGACAAAAGTAGATGACAAGAGAAAAAAATATATATATATATATATACACATATATACATACAAGACAAAAACAGAACCATGTCAAAAAGAACCCCAAGTATAAGATTTATATACTACCTGACAAACACAAATACACAGAAACACTGGCAGAAGAAAAAGATGGGAGAGTGGTTATAAATTCTCAGTGTGGGGAAGGAAGTTTATTTTGATTTTTCCTAGATATACCTTGATATCTTTGTTAAGGGACTCAACTTTCCTAGGATAAAGGGGGATTAAAAATTGGTTTACCTATAGGGGTAACATTGATTGGGGAAAGGGGACTACCTTGAAGTTTAACTTTATATGACTAATAAAGAATAAAAATTAAAAAAAGAATAAACTAAACTAAAATTTTTAAAAAATTAAAAAATAAGAAAGTAAAAGAAAAACACGGGTATATGTATCAAAAAGTTCAGGTTAAAAAGCTATTATGGAATTTGATGTACTGGACATTTCACTGTGATGGTAAATATGTTTAAAAAAAGTATCTATAAAAAAACGAACCAGAACAGTGGGAACGAATTAAAAATAAAAGTTTTATCTATGAATTAGTGGTGGTTGTTCTCTTGTCTGTTTTGTTTGTTTGTTTGTTTTTTTCCATTTGGCTTTCTGGGGGAGGGGCTGGCTGCTTGCGTTTTCAGGCAGTGTTCCCTGAGTTAAGTCCTCCTGCCCCCCTCAAGTGGGTGGGCTCTGAGGAAACCGGTTTTTCAGGTTTTTGTTCTCTGGAGGTTTTTTGGTTGTTTGTTCCTTTGTTTTCTCTCGCCTTGACAGCTTTTGATGGTTTTTAGAGGTTTAGAGGAAAGCAAACTGCACCCAGACCTCCCTCTCAGAAAGAAGCCTCAGTGTGTTCCTCTCTGGGTGCTCCAGAGCACATAAATTCTCCCTTGGCTGCTGGCAGAGCATGGTCCCACTTGCGGTCCCTGGAGATGCAGGAACTCTTGCTTGTACCCAAAACCACGACAGCGGCCGCTGTCTGGGCAGCTCCAGACCGCCAGAGAGGTTCCAACCAGCAATCACACACTGAGATTTTCCCACTGGCTCGGGCTGGGAGTGCTCAGACTTTCCAGGTCCGAGTGTGCTGGGCTGGCACCTGCGTGCACCTCTCTCAGGGGAGGGTGTGAGGCGTGACTCAGACTCTGGTAGTACGGTGCAGCGTGTGCCTGGGGAATACAAAAAGGCTGTGCTTCTGCCGGCAGGTTAGGCTCCCTGCCCCTCATGGGAGCCACACCCCATGCACTCTCAGGCAAGCTCGCAGCTCAGGGACAAAGACCTGGTTTCTTTGCCACACTCTCTCTGGCTCAGCGCGAGGGGTGGCTGTCCTGGGTCTGGGGACTTAAGCCCCTGTCCCTAACTGCCCCGATTCCCACAATTTCCCCCCATGATCCTTTGCTCTTTTTGAGTGCTTTCAACCAGACTCCAAGTTAATGCTGGTCCCCAGTCGCAGGGCACTCTCGTATTGGGGTATTACTTTCCATTGGGTCCCTTCTGGTGGCTCCCTCCCCCTTTTGTTTAACTTCTGATATCAGTCCGATGTTCCCACCCTGCTTTACCTGCCCACTGGTGTCTTCTGCTCCCGTAGAGATCCAGACATGTATAATTCTAATCTCAGGCTGATTTCATGGATGATCAGAGTTCTTTGGTAGGTAATCAGCTCACTTTAGGGTACAGGTTGAAATGGCGCCTCTTCCTAGTTCTCTGCCATCTTGTCTCTGGATGGGTTTTTGTTGTTGTTGTTGTTGTTTTTAAAGATGTATTTATTTATCTATTTCACAGAGAAAACAGAGAGAGCAAGCAGGGTGAGCAGCAGAGGGAGAGGGAGTAACAGGCTCCCCAATGAGCAGGGAGGGAGCCCAATGTGAGGCTTGATCCCAGGACCCTGGGTTCATGATCTGGGCTGAGGGAAGGTGCTTGACCAACTGAACCACACAGACACCCCAACAGCTCTTACTAAATCCCAAACCCGTCTACTATAACTATCTTGTTTTATACAATTTCCCATAGTTAGGAAAACAGCAGGGATAAGACAAGAGGAAGTACAGTGAGCAATCTTACCTGGAAAAAGTGTGTTCATTTTTGGGAAATCTGCCACACCATGCACGTGTGAAAAATGGTTCCTGCCATCCTGGCAGAGCCTTAGCTGATGGCAATACCCTTAAGCCAATTCACCAGGAACACACCTCCCAGGAAACAAGTTGCAGCTTTTATTCCTTGCAGCCAGAAAGCACACACCCCATGCTCTTTGGAAAAGGGTGCTGGAGAGAACCTATTGTAGATTGGAAATGCCCTTCACAGGGTCATTCATATTACAAGGGCTAGGGAACATCACATGAAGCTGAGGCACAGATTTTTACTGTGGTTTTTAAAATTTTTCTTAAGTCAACATCACCAAATAATTTATTTGGAATGATAATTAAAAGGACGTGTAACTGTTGACAAACGTATGTTTATTCTGATCCAGTTAGACAACTAATCTAGTCAGTTACCAAAGTAATTTCCCCTTATTTTTTCAGGACTGGAGCTTTTCAATGACTTCAAATTTTGAATCTTCATGTGTGAAGTCTGGAACGTAATCATGTCTGCTTGACCATACATTTGCTTAAGCTTAAAAAGCTCTCTCTCTCATAAGAAATAACACGGAGGACATGGGGAGATGGAGATGAGAAGGGAGTTGGGGAAATTGGAGGGGGAGATGAACCATGAGAGACTGTGGACTCAGAAAAACAATCTGAGGGTTTTGGAGGGGCAGGGAGTGGGAGGTTGGGTGAGTGTGGTGGTGGGTTTTATGGAGGGCACACATTGCATGGAGTATCGGGTGTGGTGCATAAGCAAGGGATTCTGGAACACTGAAAAGAAATTAAAAAAAATAAAAATTTTAAAAAATACTCGCTCAAGAGTACCTGGGGTGTCTGCATTCGGCTCAGGTCATGACCCCAACTCCTCAGATGGTGCCCCATATCAGTATCCCTACTCATCAGGGAGCCTGTATCTCCCTCTCCAGCTCTCCTGTGCTTGTGTTCCCTCTCTCGCTCACTCTCTCTCTATCATAAATAAATAAAATCTTAAAAAAAAAAAAATAAGCTCCCTAAGTCTTATTGGGGCTTTGGGCCAGTATTGGCCGGTCCTTTAGATGCCCATAGCTTCATTCTGTATCCCCTAATCCTGTCCATGAAGAGTTTCTGTATAGGATCAAGGTGCTCATTAATTGCCACTGCTGTAACACCAAAGTGGCTCCTCAATGAATGGAGACTGCAGACTGAATGAGAGCGGAGAAGCTAAATAGCCTTGGAAGAGTCACAGCTATTCTGTTACTTGAACTCAGTCCAGAGAAGCCAGAGCTTCCACTGAGGCCACATTCTACTTCCTGCCCTGGCTCCTAAGTCCTCTGGGCCTCGGTTTCCTCATGTGTAAGCTAAGATTGGTATTCACATTCTCCCAATTCCCTTCCTGCTCAGTTTCTGTGAGTGCATGAGGATCTGAGGTGCCCATTTAGTAGCTCTGGGGACTGCAGCTGAGACCTGACTTGGGCCCTTCTCTGTGTGTCCCCTGCAGGAGCCTGAGCCGGACCTAGACTGAAAACCGAGTATGGAGGGAGCAGATGGGAGACAGAACATCAGCAGGCTTGGGAGATGAGAATAACCCAAAGAAGGATAAGGCAACGGTGGGACAAGTGGTTGTCAATGGAGGTAAGAACAGGGACAAGTCGAGTTCAGAAAAATCAGGGGAAACTGAGGAATGCATACAGCAACAGCCATCTCTGCAAGGACCAGCCTGAGCTGACCACTGAGGATTAGGGTGTAACTTAGTCCACAGTGAGCATGTGCACTGCCAAGGAGCCCCATATGATGAATCAGGATTTCATTGTACTGCTGGGAAGCACCAGCTCCAAGAGGAGGAGGATGTGACCACGAGGTTCTTCCAGAGAACCCTAGCTTCAAGCTTGGAGCTGCCCACACGGTGGCTGTTTTCAAAGTAAGCTTGGGCTTAGGAGGATCAAGGATGCTTGGATAAGCGTTGGAGATGTCTATTCTTACTGCAGTGAGTTCTACCTAAGGTCAGGAAGGGTCAGGGTAGAGACCCTTCCATCTGAAGCCACATGATATTAATAAATTCTTTTTTTTTAAATTTTTTTTATCTTAAATGGTTTATTTGCCTAATACTTAAATTCATAACTAACCATCAATCGGGGAGATGAACACCTATTTCCCAACTCCCGCTCAATGCCATAGAGCGTAGGTGCACACACATTAACCCTTGGGCACTGCGTGTAAGGCAGAAACATCTAGAAAGACCTTCAGTTGAAGGAAGAAACTCTCCATCTCATGGAGCTGAGCCTGCCTCTCAGTGCATAGCTTGGCTTTTTGCTTTAAGGCCTCCACCTCTCCCTTGAGGATGTAACACTTCTCCTTCACCTGGAGGATTTCTGCCAAGGACTCCACATAGCTCAAGGCCTGGTTCTCCTGCACAAATTCCTCCCATTGCCCCTCCTCATTTCCTGCCATGAATTCAAAAACAAAGTGCTCAAACCCCTGGCCTATTTAATCTCCCAGGGTATGCTGTATTTTTTTTTTTTTTTTTGAGACCTCCCCACAAAATGAATAATGCAGAGAGAGCAGGCCACAAGGCCCTCAGGCTGAAGGACATTGAAAGTGAGAAGAGACTCAAATGCTCACTTCTCTGCAGAGGCGAAAAGCATGCAGTCATAGATTTTTGGGTCAAGTTGGTGTCCCATTGGCTTCTTCGTCCAGAGCTCTCCTGGGATGGAAGGCTCATGGTTTGGAAGCTGCCAGGTCCCCATGGCTTCATTGGACAAATCAGTGCAATGTTGAGCAGGTTTGGAGGTCTTGTAATGTGACGCCAGTTGGAAAGCCCTGTGTTTGAGTGCCCTGTACTCTTGGGAGAAGGAAGGATCTGTGTCCAAGGAAACATGCTGAACTCACTGTCCAGGGGCCTTCTTGGCCTAGTGCAGAGCTGCATTGTTGGTCTCCAGGTCCAAGGGCACCCAGCATACTGACCGTCAACCTTACTGTTTAGCCCATTAGAAAACATAGTTGTTCTCCATGTCCAAGGACACATGGGAAGCCTGTTGCCAAGGTGGCCATGTGGCCAAGCAGAGAGCTGGGTTGCTGATCTCTGGGTCCAGGGGCACATGGTGAGCCTCCTGTCTATGTGTCTGCTTGTCCTAGCCCAGATCTCATTTCTTGGGCTCAAGGTCCAAGGGCATACATTTAGCCCATTATCATGGTACCTCCTTAAGCCACCAGACAGCTGTTTTTGGTCTCCAGGTCCAAGGGCACTTGGTGAGCCTTTTGTCAAGGTGCCCCTTTGGCCAGGCAAAGAGCTGAGTTTTTGGTCTCAAGGTCCTAGGGCACATGGTAAGCCACATGTCTAGGTGTCTGCTTGGCTTAGCTCAGAGCTCTTTGGTTGGTCTCTAGGTCCATGGGCACATGGTGAGCCAGCTGTGCAGGTGCCAGCTTGGCCTAGTAGAGACGTGATTTTGTGGTTTCCAGGTCCATGGGTCCATGGTGAGGCAGCTGTGAAGTTGCCTGCTTGGCTTATCACAGAGCTGCATTTTTGGTCTCCAGGTCCAAGAGCACATGGTTAGCCCCCTGTCAACCTGCCTGCTTAGCCCATCAGACAGCTCGGTAGGTGTCCAGGTCCAAGAGTACATGGTAACCTGCAGTCCAGGTGCCTGTTTGGTGTAATAGAGAGCAGATTGGTTATTCTCCATGTCCAAGGGAACATGGGGACCTGGCTCTCCAGGCCTCACAGACCTCTCAATTGTTGGTCTCCTGATCCAAGGGCACATGGTGAGTGGGCTGTCCAGGTGCCTGCTTGGACTAGTGGAGAGCTGAGGTTTTGTACATTGGGTACCAAGGCCCATGTTAATGCTTTTGTTGAGCTGAATCATTTTCCCGATACACAGCTGGGATGCATGACTCCTGGTTTCTTCACACATGTCAAGCCTGTTCTCTTGAGCTTACTTGCCTTGTGCTCCATTGGGCTGGCCAACATGAGGTGTGGAGGCTCCTTACCCACCCAGTGTCTATGTGACTCATCTGTCCAATGTGAAATGGGATCAGAAGCCTCCCAGTCTTTGGGTTCCTGGCAGGTACTCTGTTCTGAGGTCTGAATTTCTCTTTGTTAGGCCTTGTTTGAGGATTGATGGTTTGTGGGTTCCGGGTTAGCCAGGTTTCTGGGGAATTATTTTGTCTGCTGCTGAGCTGTTTCAGACAGTCCATGGACTGAGGGCCATTGTTCCAATGACTAACACTGCATACAGAGATGTGGTGATTCCTTTTCCCAGTACCTACTTATTTCGTAAAATTCCCTCTCTGCCTGGTGTCTCCAGACATTCCACACATTGTGCACATCTGGGTCAGCTGGATGTTCAGAGCACTCATGTGCCCTGTGCTGAGGGAGGTTGGAAGGCTCCAGAGTAGTAGTGTGCCCAGTGTTCCCTCAGGATATGGACTCAGCTTTCCTGTTCTGAAGACACCTGTGACCCCAGAGGTGAGTGGAAGGGCCTGGTTGGCCAAAGGGAGCCATTTTGTTGCAGTGAACTTAGATTGACCCTATGCAGTGAACTTAGATTGACCCTGCCCCTCCCAGAGGAACTTACTTGCAAAGCCTAGATACAAGGGCGAGTCAGGCCAGGTGAAGACATCCAATCAGAGGGGCGTGCATATATTTACTGAGGTGAGATCCCATTGGCCACCTGTGTGTGGGCGGGGCTCAACCACCCCTATAAAGGTTAGTCTGCAAGGCTGAGGCTGGTGAGGAGTAGAAGAGTTGTCAGAGCCGAGAGAGCTGTCAGAGCTCTTGTAAGAGCTGTCAGAGCTGACAGAGCTCTTGTCAGAGCTGTCAGAGCCATCAGAGCTGTGAGAGTCGCCAGCGGCCCTGCCGCCAGCGTCCCCACCGCCCCCAGCCCCGGTCTCAGGGAGCGGCCTTGCTGGAGCACCCCCTGTCCGGGGAGTGGCCCTGTCTGGAGAGCAGCCTCGTCCAGAGTGGCCACGTTGGGACCGGCCTTGCCAGGGTCATCTTCGTCACCTTTTCGTAAGAGACAGACCTGACCAGTCAGTTTGATTCTTGATGCTTGGAGCGAAATAAAGCTTTGCTTGACCTTTGCTTTGTATCAGTCCCATTCCTTTGATCACAGACCCTAGCAGTGAGGGGCCCAGCTGGCTGAGAATCCATGGAACTCTGGTAACCAGTGTCCAACTCCCACATGCCAAATGACAATGTCTCCCTGAGGACCTGGGCCAGCCTCCTAGTGCGAAATGGGTCTAGGAGTCGCCGTGTACAGGTTCGAGGACTCTCCAGACCACAGAGGGACACAAACATTGGTGCCAACATGAAGGTGGTGTGTAGCATCTTGGAGAGAGGCCCAGGGCAGGAGGAGTGGGCAGGGGGCTTGCCAGGAGGAATGGGCAGGAAACAGGGCAGAGAAGTCGAGGAAGAGCAGGGAGAGCTGTGAGTGAACCACCATCTCTCTCCTCACTGCAGCGTGGGCTGTCGCCAAGCTTTTATAACTGCCCCGGGACATCACAATGCCTTCTTCATGTGATGTCACCACCATGTGTTGTCACCACTATCCGCTGGCCAATCACCAGGGATTTCTCAGACTGGTCTCATTCTGGTGACCAACCACCAGGCAGGTCAGCTGGCCAATTACTGATGGCTTTCTCAGTGACACCCCTGACTGATATTATCACCTGGAAACCATGTTTTAAAGGAAAAGAGGTAAACAGCCCTTCAAGAAGAAAAATTAATATTTGGGTTGTATTTATACTGATGGTCATAGTGAGGCTGAAAGACTTACCACTACAAAATTAAATGTGCCACACAGAGGCACCATTAATTAGAAAACTGACATAGATATTAATGAAGACATGGAGCATTAGACCCCATGAAAGGTCACAATTGTATGTAAGTCAGACAGCCTGGCCATAGAGAAAATGCTACAGTCATCTCTGTAAGGGCCTGGTTGGCCAGAGGGAGTCATTTTGTGTTTATGTAGTGAACTTAGATTGACCTTTGCAGTAAACTTAGATTGACCCTGCCCCTCCCAGAGGAACTTACTTGCAAAGCCTAGATACAAGGGCAGGTCAGGCTAGGTGAAGACATCCAATCAGTTGGGCGCACATATATCTACTAGGGTAAATTGAAATTCAATTGGCCACCCGTGTGTTACCTAGCAGTTTTGTTTTTTTTTTTCTGTGTGTGTGTGGCAGACTTAGCATGACTGTGCAGTTCTCTCTGTGTATTGCAATCTCATTGGCCACCTGTGTATAGCCCGGCTAAACTACCTCTATAAAAGTTAGTCTGTGAGGCTGGGAGGGGTCGCCTCTTTGCAAGAGATGGCCCTGACCGGTCAGTTTGATTCTCGATGCTTGGTGCGAAATAAAGCTTTGCTTGGCCTTCACTTTGTATCAGTCTCGCTCCTTTGATTATGGACCCTAACATTGGAGGGGGCACCCGGATTCAACGACAAGAACTGAGCCAGCATCGGAATTTTTGGGAAAAGCCTCTGGAGGTAAGATCACAGGATCCTATCTGTATGTCTGGTTGGAGCTCTAGGGTATGGCCCACCGGGGAGAAGCTGGACGCAGCCATGCTCCCCAGGGCTGGAGTGGATGCAGGGATGCCCCATACCTCTGCTGGTAGATCAATGGGGGGTTTGAGTCCCCCTGGATGATCGGGGGGTTCGAGTCCCCCTAGGTGGTCACCGGGGGGTTTTAGTCCCCCTGGGCGGTCGGGGGGTTCGAGTCCCCCTAGACGGTCGGGGGGTTCGAGTCCCCCTGGGCTGTTGGGGGCTTCGAGTCCCCCTAGGCGGTCGGGGGATAAAGAAAGCCCCCACCAGTGGCAGGTTCTGGGTAAGAATCGTTAGGCCTGCGGTTGTCTTTGCCTGGTCCTTTTGTTGTCTGTTGTGTTGTTTGTTATGATTGAAGGAATGGGGCAAGCAGAGAGTAAGGGGACTCTGACTTTCATCTCTCCGTTCTTCATAATAGATGTGAGGCTTCTCGCTCACTCATTTCGTGTGTTAAGGGCTATGACTGGAGCCAACTGGGGTTAGTCTAATGCTGGGTTAAGGTGCCCAGTGCTGATGCTCGTTGGAGCCAGGCGTGGAATATGAGTGCCTAGTGGCCCACTTTTGGTAAGCAGAACTGGCACTGCGGGATGAACCGACCTCGAGACAGAGACTTTAAGGAATATTCCCAAGCAGCTGCCAAAACTCCCTTTGTTTTGGGGAATTCCTTGCCTTCTCTGGCCCAACGTGGACTGCCTAGCTCCTTCCCCTTGCTGGCGGGAGAGCATGGCATCTGAAGTGGAGATGGTTATTTGTCTGTCTCAAGGTTTTAATGGGTAATTGTTAAAGTGGCTTCCGAAGTCTTTGGTAACCTGAAACTGTGAAGGGTTTCTTGAATGACAAATGGAATTAAATTTGTTGGACATGTAGGTCTTAACCAAATGGAATAAAATGCTAGAGCGTTAGCTGCTGGAACTGGGTTTGTGCTTTTGAAATCTGCTGGTGAACACGTTTTGTGCTTAACTGATTGATAAATTTGCCATCTAAAGAATTCTGTTGTAACAACTCACAATTGGTTTATATTTAGTCTTCAGTAGAGGTTAAAGTATTTCTAAGAGTACAAAATTCTGTTAGATGTAATTAAGACTGATGGAAATGAGAAAAGCAACTCTGTATGTAAAAAGTAGGAGATATGTAAAAAGAGAGAAAAACAGCCCCGAGGCCACTGTCGGAGCTAAATCCATTCGTAAAAGGATGGAAGGGGAGACTGATCACCTCCCATTAGCCAGGGATACCCAAAGGGGAGGATGTCCAACCTGTTTGAATCTGAAGAGTGCCTGACTGTGTGAATGTGTCCATATGGCTCCAACGCTTCAGCTACGGAGTCTGAGTTGGCTGCATCCTGAGTCTTGCGGGGTGTCATATGGCACAACGGTCATCTACTCCATGGAGTAGCCTGGTCCGGGGTTTAAACGGACAGACCTTAGCTAAGATGCTCCTAAGTTCCCATAAGGGACGTGAGCAGGACAGCATCTGAAAGATCCCCCTCCCTTTGTCTGCGACATCATTCACGATGGGAGAGAAACCTAGTGAACTCATTATCTGCATACTTAAAAAAAAAAAAAAGAAAAGACACTG
Source organism: Enhydra lutris kenyoni (assembly GCF_002288905.1). Lineage (NCBI taxonomy): Eukaryota > Metazoa > Chordata > Mammalia > Carnivora > Mustelidae > Enhydra > Enhydra lutris. The sequence goes on along the minus strand of NW_019154377.1, from coordinate 26,058 downwards.
GTATAGAAAAGCTGGTTTTCTCTCTGTTTAAAAAGACAAAGTTTTTTTTTTAAATTTTAGCGTAACAGTGTTTTCTTTGTTTTTGCCCCATACCCAGTGCTCCATGCAATCCGTGCCCTCTCTAATACCCACCACCTTGTTCCCCCACCCTCCCACCCCCCCACCACTTCAAACCCCTCAGATTGTTTTTCAGAGTCCATAGTCTCTCATGGACAAAAGACAAAGTTTTTTTAAGTTAATTGATCTGTTATGGTTTTCTCTTTGCCTGCCCAGAAAATTCAATTTCTATGTTTTATCAGGTGTTTAACATCCCTAATTATATTTAGGCCTGTGTTTTAAAACTTTCTAAGGTTTTAGCAATTGTTGACAAGATTTAAACCAATGATAAACCTTGGGTAACATTTGGGAAAATGCTATGCATTTCCTAAAGTTTTAATATGTTGATAGATCATCACTTGATATTGTGATTATGAAAATGTTACGTGTCACAGAAGTAACCTGATTTTCTTGCCAGTTACATTGTAAATTCTCATCTCACCAGCTATTTACCATATCTATTCTGAGTTTTTGTCATTCGTAATTGTTTTAATTCTCTTGTAAGATAAATTCCGTCTCAAAGAAAATTCATATGGGACACTTTCAGGACAAATACAGGTCTTTGATATGTTAAAATCCTGGCACTGAAATGGGTAAGAATTTACAGAAGTAAAAGCTGCATTCGGACTAAACCAGAATTATTAACATGGGACTAGGTGAACTGAAAGATTGTAATGTTGTATCTCTTGATGTTTTGTCCTATTTTAAACATTAATGGTTCTTTAATGTTTGCTCTTCCAGACTAGGGAAACTTTTTCTTAAGTTATCTGTAACTTACAGAGATAAAAATGTAGTCATTTGTAAACAAATCAAGGTATTCAACTCTTTCTGTCTATCTGAACCCTCTGAAACCAAAAGGTCTCAGCAAGTATTCTTTCTTCCATGGCAATCAGTCATTTGCATAAGTTCAATAAGAATCTGTTCTCCTTGTAACAGGACACAATTGGAAACAATGGTTATTTTACCATGGCTTTGACTGGAATGTCATATTTGAAAAGACTCAGATATGACTAGACAGCTTAAAGGAACTAAGGTTGACTTTAAAAAACCTGGAACCGTAAAGCCCTTTGGAACTGTTGGCCTGATACCTTGCTTACAGAGTTCCCAGCAACCTCACCACATGAGTAAAGGATGTTACTTCCTGGCAGGTGCAGGAACCTCAGGATTCTTTGGGGGCCTCAGGAAGAGGAATTCGCCCAAATCGACAGGTACTGCAGACATGTCTCATGGCAAGTATGTAGCTTGGCTTCTGGCTATTATAGGCTCAACCTAGAGATTCCTTATGAGAAGTACCAGCAAAGCAGATTCTAAAAGATTTATATGATCCCTCACTGTTCTTGCTGAGCTTATGTAAATAATTAGGCCAAGCTTGTTAAAACTGGACTTGTTTTTCAAATAAATTAGTCCTGATTTGGCTATCTCTGAAAACGAGGGTTATTTTAGAGAGAAAAATTATGTTTTAATAACACACCTTTATGGATGTTAAATTCTAGATTTGATTGTCTTTTAATGTTTGTTTACTTAAGCTAGACAACTTGAGGTAAACTTCAGGGAATTTGCACGATAGCTCATTTAGACAATCTTGCTTTGCCAGTCAGTCAGCCCCAGATATAAGAAGGAAACTTCAGAAAATTGAAGGATTTGAAGGGAAGAATCTGACTGAGTTAGTGGGAATAGCAGAAAAGGTGTTTAACAACAGGGATGCACAAGAGGATGAAAAACAGACAAAAAAACTGGTTAAGGTTTTGGCATTACATGAGGTGGGGAGGAGACGGGTAGGGGATAGTAAATGGAAGGAAAAGCCTAAGCACAGAGAAGGCAGGCAGGAGGACTTAGATTCAGATCAGTATGCTTACTGTAAAGAAAAAGGACATTGGGCCAGGGAGTGCCCCAAAAGGAAGACAGCAATGCTTGCCACCAGAGACTGAAGGGGCCATTGTTCGGAGCCCCTCCCAGAACCTCGGGTAAAAATTGAAGTGGAGGGGAAATCAGTTGATTTTTTGGTGGACACAGGAGCCCAATTTTCATCATTACTTAAACCTATGGGAAAACTATCTGGAGAGGAAGTCTGGGTACAAGGAGCAAATGGCACAGAGAGACATAAATGGGCAACAGAAAGGAATTTAAATTTGGCCTCAGGAATAGTTAAACATCAATTTTTGGTCCTTCCTAATGCCCCATATAACTTGATGGGAAGAGATCTCCTCCACAAGTTAAGAGCTGGCATTCAATTCTCGGAAGGAGGCATGACTGTAACCTTGAGACAACCCACTGTACAAGTGCTTATGGCAGCAGTAGATGAATACCTCCTTTATGAGCCAGTCTCAAAACCAGAGGAAACAAGGGGGGGAGCCTTCTCCAAATCCTACAGGACGAGTTTCCCAAGGTCTGGGCAGAAGGGAAGCCCCCTGGCTTGGCCAAGGAACAGACTCCAGTGGTGGTACAATTAAAGGTGACAGCTACAGCTGTTCACGTTCGGCAGTACCCCCTTCCCCGGGAAGCAAAGGAAGGGATCAGAAAACACATTAACTGCCTCTGAGGAGACGGGATCCTAGTTCCTTGCAAATCTCCATGGAACACACCTTTGCTGCCTGTCAAAAAGGCCGAGACTGGGGAGTACCGACACATCCAGGACTTGCGGGAAGTTAATAAATGGGTTGAAGATATCCACCCGATGGTGCCTAACCCCTATACCCTACTCTCCCTCCTGGGCCTAAAAGAACTGTCTATACCGTCTTAGATCTCAAGGATGCATTTTTTCTGCATGTCTTTAACAAAGGAATTCTCAGCACCTTTTTGCTTTTGAGTGGTCCAACCCACAGGAAGGATTCCAAGGCCAGCTCACCTGGACAAGACTTCCCCAAGGGTTCAAGAATTCGCCCACTATCTTCGACGAGGCCCTACATGAGGATTTGCATGAGTACAGAACCTCCAACCCAGGAGTCACTCTGTTACAGTACATTGATGACTTGCTAGTAGCCGCTGAGGACTATGAGTCATGTTTGCGGGGGACAAGAGCTCTCTTACAGACTCTGCAGGAAAAAGGGTATCGGGTGTCAGTGAAGAAAGCACAGCTCTGTCAGAGCCAAGCCACTTATCTAGGCTTTGATCTCCACAAGGGAGTGCGTTCACTGTCTGAGTCCAGGAAACAGATGATCACCCGATACCCCAGCCCAACCACGTCCCAACAAGTGAGGGAGTTTCTTGGGACGGTGGGCTACTGTAGGCTGTGGATACCACGGTTTGCAGAGATTGCCAACCTCTCTATGAACTGGCAAAAGGTGGGCTCACTATGATAGAGTGGACAGCTGAGGCAGAAGGAGCATTTCGGGACTACAAACAGCCTTACTGAGTGCCCCAGCATTGGCCATCCCAGGTGTTACCAAACCCTTCCACTTGTATGTGGATGAAAAAGCAGGGGTGGCCAAAGGAGATTTGACTCAGACTCTGGGGCCTTGACAAAGGCCAGTAGCCTATCTTAGCAAGAAACTAGATCCAGTAGCAGCTGGGTTCCCCCCGTGCCTCTGCATAATTGCTGCCATGGCCCTCCTAGTCAAGGATGCAAGTAAATTGAATTTGGGTCAAAATCTCATCTTGACCACCACCCATGCTACCAAGGGCCTTCTCCGGACTCCACCTGACTGATGGATGATGAACACCCGAGTAACAGGGTATCAGGCCCTCCTCCTCAACGAACCAAGAGGGACCTTCCAGACCCCGGTGGTGCTAAATCCAGCCACACTACTGCCAGAGGAGCTGGCTGACCATCCACATGACTGTGGGGAGGTCCTAACCCAAGTCACAGGAATAAGGCCAGATCTCAGAGACATTCCCCTCCCGGATGCCGAGATGACTCTGTTCACAGACGGGAGTAGCTACATGGTCAATGGAAAGAGGTATGCGGGGGCTGCGGTGGTTTCTCCTGAGCAGGAACTCTGGACAGCAGCCCTGTCACATGGAACTTCGGCGCAAAAAGCGGAACTGATTGCACTCACTAAGGCACTGCAGATGGCCAAAGGTAAAACCGCCAACATCTATATGGACAGCAGGTATGCCTTTGCTATTCTCCATATACATGGGGCTATTTATAAAGAAAGGGGCCTATTAACAGCAAAAGGAAAAGGAATTAAAACAGAGGAGAAATACTGGCTCTCCTCCAGGCTATTTGGGACCCAAAAGAGGTGGCTGTTATGCATTGCTCGGGACACCAAAAGGGGACTGATCTGATTTCAAAAGGAAACCATTTAGCAGATCAAGCCGCAAAGCAAGCAGCCCAAGAAACAGTGCAAGAGCTGGTTACACTCCCGGCTCTAGCCCTACCAGAAAAACGTACTATTCAGAGGAAGATTTAAAGTACTTACAAAAATGGGCTAAATTAGACTACGAAGGGGACTGGGCTAAGACTAAAAGAGGAAAGTTAATTCTTCCTCAAAGACTAGGTAAGAAGTTAGTAGACTAGATACATCTGGGTACTCATTTGGGGTCACACAAACTCAAGGAACTTAAAGGCAAGCAGTCCCAGGTTTCTAAATTAGGGCGTATGGTTCAGGATATAGTTGATAGATATGCTCAATGCCAGGCAGTTAATGTGGGAGGAACTAGAATGGGAAGAGGGAAAATAGAAAATTCCATGAAACCAGGAATTTATTGGGAAATAGATTTTACAGAAATGAAACCCAGAAAATATGGGCACAAGTATATGTTAGTTTTTGTAGATACCTTTTCAGGCTGGGTAGAGGCTTTTTCCACCAAACATGAGACGGCAGGAGTGGTAGGCAAAAAGGCTACTAGAAGAAATAATTCCTAGGTTTGGGCTGCCTCTCGCGATTGGGTCAGACAATGGCCCTGCATTTGTGAGTTCTGTCTCACAAGCATTGGAAACTACAGGAACTAATTGGAAACTACATTGTGCCTATTGGCCCCAGAGTTCCAGACAAGTAGAGAGAATGAACCGAGCTCTTAAAGAGACCTTGACAAAACTAATTCTGGAGACTGGCGGTGGATGGGTGGATCTCCTTCCTTTCGCCCTTCTCAGGGCATGATGTACACCCTATTTAAACAAGGTGACCCCATTTGAAATAATGTTTGGGAGACAAACCCCCCCCCATCCTCGGCTACAAGAGGTTGCCCTAGCAGAAATGACTGATCAGTCTGTACTCCAGTCACTGCAGGCATTACAGTCTGTCTTTAAAAAAGCCCATGCAGGGATCCGGACTGCCCACACTGGGATGGAGATGGAGGTGGAACCACATCCTTACCAACCTGGGGACTTGGTTTGGATACGTCGCTATCAAGTGGGGAACTTAGAGCCTCGCTGGAAGGGACTGTTTACTGTTATCCTGACCACCCCCATGGCAGTAAAAGTAGAAGGCATCAGGGCCTGGATTCACGCGGGTCACGTCAAATGAGCTGAGGACGAAGACGCCCCCCCAGAGGTGGAAGCCACAGCCAATGGACCCTGCTGACCATGGACTAAAGCTAAGACTCAAAAGACTATGAGTTTATTGTTACTCTTATTGTTACCTGTTTATGTAAATTATAGGTAGGAAATTAGATGAAGGATATTACAAAAAAATGGAAAAGGTTCTATGAAGCGGTAAATGGCTAACTCATCAGCCGACTGACTAGTGTCATTTGTACAAAAGAAAACTAGAGTGATAAAAATGTTAGACTTACATGCTATATAACCCCTTACAACCTGAGAACATAGAACTGGCTGAAAAGTCAAGGATTTGACTAATCTCCAAAGAAAAGGGGGGAATGTAAGGGCCTGGTTGGCCAGAGGGAGTCATTTTGTGTTTATGTAGTAAACTTAGATTGACCCTATGCAGTAAACTTAGATTGACCCTGCCCCTCCCAGAGGAACTTACTTGCAAAGCCTAGATACAAGGGCGGGTCAGGCCAGGTGAAGACATCCAATCAGTTGGGTGCGCATATATCTACTAGGGTAAATTGAAATTCAATTGGCCACCCGTGTGTTACCTAGCAGTTTTTTTTTCTGTGTGTGGCAGACTTAGCATGACTGTGCAGTTTTCTCTGTGTACTGGAATCTCATTGGCCACCTGTGTATAGCCCAGCTAAACTACCTCTATAAAAGTTAGTCTGTGAGGCTGGGAGGGGTCACCTCTTTGCAAGAGATGGCCCTGACCGGTCAGTTTGATTCTCGATGCTTGGTGCGAAATAAAGCTTTGCTTGGTCTTCGCTTTGTATCAGTCTTGCTCCTTTGATTACAGACCCTAACAATCTCCTCCATCAAATCTTAAATTGTGAGTAGAGAAAACAGTAGGTATTCTGTTTAGTACATCTTCCCACCATAAACGTAAACCTGGAAGGGATGAAGCTCTGTCACTAGTAAGTATCTGCTTACCAATAGCATAGTGGCATTCAGCTCTCATAGAAGGGGGATGACAAAATCCATCCTGTCACCAGGTTCATAGATTTCATGTCCAAAATCCAATCAGAAAAATCTGGGGGGAAGAATTAAATTGTTCTTCTCCCTCAAATACAACTACATACTTATCAATTCAATCTGAACACTCAAGAAATTAATCAAAGTTGTGATATATAAATGCTGCAAGGCTACAAGTAGAAAATGACCACCATTTGGAAGGCAGGAGGATGGAGACTTGAGTCTGGTGTGGTATAGCTGATGATACCGTGGAGGGGAGGGAGTCTGTTTCAGGAAGATACTACAAAGTATTATAAACAGCTGGGTGCAAAAGCAGAACTTTTTAAAGTCTGGATAAAGAAGATGTGGTACATAGATACAATGGAATATTACTCAGTGACCAAAAAAACCTGAAATCTTGTCACTTGTAAGGATGAGGATGGAACTAGAGGGTATAATGCTAAGGAAAAGAAGTCAGTCACAGAAAGCCAAAAGCCAAAGGTTTTCTATCATTAGCATAATATAAGAAACAAAACCAATGAACATAGGAGAAGGGGAGAAAAAATAAAACCAGATGCATATAGAGAGGGAGGCAAACCGTAAGAGACTCAACACCAGGGAACAAACTGAGGGCTGCTGGAGTGGAGGTAGGTGGGACATGGGGTAACTGGGTGGTGGGCATTACGGACAGCATTTGATAAAATGAGCACTAGATATTATACGCAACTGATGTATCACTAAATTTTACCCCTGAAAATTAAAAAAAAAAAAAGTTTTCAGGGGCATTCCATAGCTCTTCCCCACCAGCTCATAGGAAGTTCCCACAAATTACTTGTTAAAGAGTGAACTGTCAGAGGGCGCCATCTCATCCCTGTGCAGATACACAGGCTCTAGAGCTCAGAGGAGAGAGAATATGAACATAGAGGTACTCTCAAAAAATGGGAGCAGATGGTCTACCCGGTGTGGACCATGAAGGGAAGAAGAGCATGAGGCCTGGGACTGAACACCAACCAAAAGGGAACACAGGAAAAAGGTGGCAACAGATGCTGAAACAGAAATCTGCAAAGAAATGAACTAGAAGTAAATTACCACAGAAGTTAATAGTGGGGCCTCCCCAAGAGACCAGTTACCTTTCGCCCCTAGACCAGAGGAGTGAGGATAATTCCAGCTGGATTGCCTTTGGGTTTCTGTCCCTCTCAGACAAACCCATTCCTGTTATCTATGTATACTTTCTGACTCATTAATTTTGTTTGAAGCATAGTTGACACACAATATTTTGTTAACATCAGGTGAAAATTATAATGCTTGGACAAGTTTTTACCTTATATTATAATGAGCACAAGTGTAGCTACCATCCGTCACCAGAGACACTATTCCAACAAAATTGATCATATTCCCTATGCTGTGACTTTCATCCCTGTGACTTATTCAACCCACAATGGGAAGACTGTATCTCCTACACCCCTTCACCTATTTCTTCCATGCCCCCCTCACCTTCCTTCTGAGAACCATCTGTTTTCTTGTCTATATTGACATTCTGATTCTGCTTTTTGTTTGCTTATTTATTCATCTGTATTGCTTTTCAGAATCCAGGCAGGAGTGAAATCCTCTAGTGTTTGTGCCTTCATGTCTTACCTATTTCACTTTAGTGTATGCTGTCTGGGTCCTTCCATGCTCCAAAGGACAAAAATCCCATCCTTTTCAAAGGCTGAGTAATTTTGCCTTTCTTCTAGGTTACTTAACTTATTGGCATATAGTTGCTGAGCATAATTTCTGATGATTGTTTCCATTTCCTTGGTGTGAGTCATGATCTTTCCCCTTTCATTCATATTAATAATATTCTTAAGAATGATGCCTGGGTGGGCCATGAATAAAAAGGGTCAAGGATCTACTCAGAAAGTAAAATTTTAGGGAATAGAGTACCTGTGTGGGGACAAGTGTCGCATAATAGGAGAAAAGTTCCTGCATTTAACAGCACCTAATGAGTGCTGGGGAATCAAACCTGACCCTAATCATGGCTCTAGATGCCAAATAACAAAGCAAGCTACTTACTTCCATTGGCTGGAGAGAAATAGGAGGCCCTTAATACATATAAAAACTGTAAAGTGGCTCTGCCCATAGCATCAAGCAATAAAAACATCTCTTGGCCAGTGGCCCAAGAAGGGTCTGATTGAGTTTGTGACAGTGTCCCCTAGGTCTTGGGGAAGAAGTTTGGGGTCTTGAAGTTGCAGGTGGGTGCATTACACAATCTTGGGAAAACATGTATAGCACAATTTTGGGTTCAATGGACACTAAATATTTAGTCCATGATCTGTAGTCATTCTTTCACAGATTATCCAGTATTGGCTTCAACCAAAAATGACTTTTCTAGTCTTAGAAATACCAAGCGGTGCCTGGGTGCCTCAGTCAGTGAAGCATTTGACACTTGGTTCCAGCTTATTCAGGATCTGGTGGTAGTGGGATCAAGACCCGAGTTGGGCTCCACTCTCAGCAAAGAGTCTGCTTTAGCTTCTGTCTCCCTCTCCATCCCACTCTGTTCTCCCTGCTCACACTATTCTTTCTCCCTCAAATAATTAAAATCTTTAAAAAAAAATTCTGATGCTCACAAATATGCAGATTTAAAAACATCCTCTGATGACTTTGATGAATAACAAGGTAGAGCACCTTTTTTTTTCCCCACCAGAGAGCAGAATTGTAATTCAAGATGTCAGTGGAAGAGGTGAGTAAGATCATATCATCTCAACAACCAAATGTAAACAGGTAAAAGAAGGAATGTATTCAATATGTGTCATGTACACAATGATTGGTTGGTTATAAACAACTTGGTATAAATCCATGTTTATGTTGACCTGAGGATTCTGTCAAAAAGGCAGAGCACTGGGGCACCTGGGTGGCTCAGTGGGTTAAAGCCTCTGCCTTCAGCTCAGGTCATGATCCCAGGGTCCTGGGATCAAGCCTTACATTGGGCTCTCTGCTCAGCAGGAAGCCTGCTTCCTCCTCTCTCTCTCTCTCTCTCTGCCTGCCTCTCTGCCTACTTGTGATCTCTGTCAAATAAATAAATAAATAATCTTAAAAAAAAAAAGGCAGAGCACTGGGAAACAAAAACTGGCGTGATAGTCATTCTCTATCTAACCATTAGATAAACCTAAATCAAACACATTTAAATCTGTTTATGAGCTACGTGTTAGCCCCTCAAGGGTGAACTTTAGGTGAGACACCTAACACTGAATGGATGCTTTGATTTCTTTGAGACCTATTACCTGAGCCACAGAGAATGTGACCTTGTGAGTTACACTGGTGAGCAAGCTCTACCTCATAGGATGTTAAGTTCAGTGACCAAAGAGGTAACTGAAATTTGCTACACACACCAATCATTACTTAAGTCAGAGATCTTCACTATTCCTTGTGGGAATGAAGTTGACACAAAGGACTACAGATTCTGTTGCAGAATCAGGACTCAATGCTTATGGATTGATGGGAGTGGACACCTAAGTCAGATTTGGAGTACGAGCTATTGTCTCCTAAGGCAGCTGAGTCACACAACTCAGTAACACACAGCCCTCAGCCTGCCACTATTATTTGTTTACCTGCTGCTGGTGTCATTTTATAAGAGACCACATCAGAAATGAGAGAAATCAGATTTGAGCACTCGTGGCATTTGATGAATATATCATTGCATACTGTTCCAAAGTTTCTGTCAGTACATTATAAGGGCAATACATTATTGAGGACTCAATTAAATTATAAGAGAGAACATCGGCCTCTAAATTTTACAACTGTGGTGTTATAGCTAAACACAAGATAAATTGGCAGCCTTGCCAATTGCATGGTTATTCTCAAGGAAAGTGTATTAATGGACATACAAAACATTTCGCATGCATTGGTCCAAAAGACTCTGTACAATCTGCCCAGCCACAGGAGTGCATGTGGGTTGGATTATTCCTTTTCCTTGGGCTGCTGAGAAAAGTGCAAGGGAATGGAATCAGATCCTTCTCACCTGACAAATACCTAAATCTCCAAAGATATGGTCACTGCCAGATCAAGCTTGAATCTGAAACACAGTTGCTTGCTTCAAGATCTAACATCCATACATAAAACTCAGGTGTGATTTGTTTGATCACAATGCCTAATTGAAAAGTGGTCTCATTTGTAATAGCATGAAGCTTGAAATACTGAGGGACATATTTGACTGAAAATCACAAACTATTTCACAGAGAAATAAATGAAGCCTTAGAAAATGAAGAGAACTTCCATATTTGGGGTGACAAGATTCAATACTGTTCAAACATCAACTGTCCCCCATTGGATCTCAGCCTGTATCTTTGGTCAAAAGTGACCAGTTGATTTTAAAATTCATATAAAGGTATAAATGACCTCATATGGCCAAACACTTGGGAAACAACAAACCAAGTTTGAGGGTTAGCTGCACCTGTTGTGAAGAACTATTTTGAAGTTATCATAATCAAAACAGATTGGCATTGTTTCGCACAATAGAATCACTTGAGATTTGTTTAAACACTGCATGGAAATTTGGAAACATTTTTCATATTTCAGAATAGAATGTGTAATGAACTCCTATATACCCATCACCCAGTTTAAACAATGATCAAATTGTGAACAAATTTATGTCCTCTATACCCCAAGCCACTCTACCTCCCAATTATTTTGAAACAAATTGCAGACATCTTATCAAATATTATTTTATCTGTAAATATTGTAGGATGCATCCGTAGAGTTTTTTCTTTGTTTATTTTAACAATCAGTATTATTATTCTCAGTGAATCTCTTTAAAAAGAGATTCCTGGGCCCTATATATGAATCAAAATCTGAGAGTTTTTCTTAGGCATATGTAAAAATTTCTGTAATTCTAATGCATCCAGTCAGGCACAGTGCATTGCCTTAAGAATATGGAGTTAAAGGTTTTCACTTATGAATCTTCCTTCTGTAATGTGAAAGTCCCTTCAATTGTTTCTATGTTTACATGAGTTTATGCTGCTCCTGGTGTCTCACAGTACAGTTTTGAGGACTATTGAGAGACCGTATGAAAGGCAGACTACCCTAGCCATTTTCAAGTAAATTCCAAATGAATAAGTTAATCTTTTTTTTAACCCACATTATTTTATTTGGGGATGTTTTTACTTGATGCAGTACAGACCTATTTGCCAAAGTCATTTAAACCAATCTGAAGTGGGGATAAGCAAACTTTTTCTGTAAGAGACCATACAGTGAATACTTTAGACCTTGTGGACCATACAGTCTCTGTCACAACTATTTGGTTTTGCTTAGCATGAAAGCAGCTATACATAATATGTAAATGAAAGAGCATGGCTATTTTCCAAAGAAGTTTATTTATAAAAGCATCTGTCTCCTGGCCATAGTCTGCCAACTCTTGTTCTAAAAGATGGTAATGAAAAGAAACTAAGTAAGAGTGCTTTTTTTTTTTTTTTTTTTGAATCCTACAGACCTTATTTGATATTGGAACCACTTTTCTAAAAGGAAGCTTTGTTTTTGATCTGATGCTCCTTGAGCCTCCAGAATTTTCATCCCCACTCCTGAAATAATTAGTATATGCCTGGCAGAAGTGAGCAAGTAAGATTTCATAACCACTTCTCAAAAATTAAGACACCAGGGGCACCTGGGTGTCTCAGTGGGTTAAGCCTCTGCCTTAGGCTCAGGTCATGATCTCAGGGTAATGGGATGGAGCCCCACATCAGGCTCTCTGCTCAGCAGGGAGCCTGCTTCCTCCCCTCCACACCCCTGCCTGCCTCTCTCCCTACTTGTGGTTTCTCTCTGTCAAATAAATATATAAAATCTTATTTTTTTTTTAATTAAGAAACTGGGGCACCTGGGTGGCTCAGTGGGTTAAAGCCTGCCTTCAGCTCAGGTCATGATCCGGGGTCCCAGGATGGAGCCCCATATTAGGCTCTCTGCTCAGCGGGGACCCTGCTTCCTCCTCTCTGCCTGTCTCTCTGACTACTTGTGATCTCTTTCAAATAAATAAATAAAATCTTTTAAAAAATTAAGAAACCAATGATATCATTTTTCTATACTTTTAATGTCCTTTTTGTAACCAATTAGCCAAAATGAAGTTTATGAATTACTTATGAATTTCAGTGTCTCTAACTGGCATTACAACTGATAATTCAGAGCTATTCATATTTACATGTGATACCTGGCTAGCTTTATTTTTTTTATGGAAGCATACTTTTTTTCATATTTTTTTCTCTTAAGAGAGACTCAGAAGCATATCATAATTGCCTGCCTGTGGGTTAATCTGGTACAGAAAGCAGTAAACTTCTCCCACCTCTTTTTTGAAAGGGAGATCCTCAGGCTCTGAAAGGGTGAGTGATCTATGCAAACTCTAAAGTTAGGCTGTGCTTTGGGCAACTGTTGAGCATAAGCCATTTGACCATTTGGTCCTAGATGGGTTATTTCTCTGTAGTATATTCAAAATTTGATTCAGTTGCTAATTTCAAGGCTTACTGATCCTTCTGAGAAACCTAGCACCTCTCTCTGCCCTAGGGAGGAGAGTGGCCTTTTAAGAGTTCCTGGGTCACAATTTAGGGATGACCTAATGCTTCTTACAGCTCCCTGGGGACAAAGAGTTTGTATCATGGCAGCAGGATTTGGAGGACTCCGTAAAGCCCACATAGCAGGCCCAGCCGACTGTGATCCGCTGGTCTGAAGGGGGCAAGGAGGTCTTCATCTCTGGGTCCTTCAACAATTGGAGCACCAAGATTCTATTGATTAAGAGGTGAAGATGAGTGTCTTGGTTGAGTCTACAGGGTCCAGGAGTACAGATTTTCCTACTCAGGAGAGAGACCTAGATGGACTGCTCCTCTCCACCCACTAGGGACTCTCTCTAGGACATTTTCTGTGGCCAATGACTACATCTGTGGCTTTTTTTTTTTTTTTTAATCTCATAATGAGTCAGAAATGTTTAACCAGTTAGAATGTCATTGCCTCAGAGGAACTTGTCATACAGCTTTGTGGGTACATTCTCTAGGACTGTGTTAACACAAGTCCTGCCTATGCCTGTGGGAAGTCATCTGTAATTGGCTGAGTCCACTTGTTCTGACTTCTGCACTAAAAACACAATTGATGTTCTAGGGAGTAATGTGAGCTGTTGCTTGCAGAGCAATAATGAACTACTTGGTAATCAGAATGGCCCTTTTTCAGTAGGTTATTTTTCAGACAGTGCTCACCAAAATATGGAAAATGGTACCTTGAGGCACTTCCTGTATTCTGAAGCTACCTGCTATCTTCTTTATACTTGTGAAGGATCTGTTCCTATTGAAGCAAATTAGTTGTACTAAGGTGAATCATTTTGGGGGATTAACAACTATTATTCTTTTCCACATATTAAGAACTAAAGTTATTGGGAGGGGCTGGCAAATATGTGCTCAAGGTGATACAGAAAAGGAGAATGGGTCTATACATTATTTATTCCAGTGGGGACAATCGCCTAGGAATGTGGGAGATCACTGTTGGATGTTGTGTCTCATGGTTTTTACATTGACATTCTGTCTTCTAACAGGAACTTGGCTTGTTTAACCTTCTGTTTTCTTCTGTAGCCATAATGACTTTGTTGCCATCTTAGACCTCCCTGAGGGAGAGCACCAGTACAAGTTCTTCATGGATGGACAGTGGGTTCATGATCCATCAGAGGTAAGGCCTTGATCTCCAAGGGTAACCATTAACTGAACTTTGTCCTTTTGGCTATTACTCCTCTTGGTGTCAAACATCATTGTTCTCAGGATTGATGGGCTCCTACACTGGAGGGTTTCTCTCTTGATTAAAGATGGAGGTGCCCAGCATGATCATTTTTTAAAACAGGAGAGTTAGATGGAAGAGATGATTTTAAAACTGGGTATATGAATATTTTCCTTTCATTGTTTCAACCTATGGTTACCCGTCAGCTTGCCATGATTTACAATTTGATCCATGTCAAGAAATCTCACTTTGAGGTTTTTGATGCTTTAAAGCTAGATTCAATGGAAAGCTCGGAGACATCTTTTCAAGGTAATTTTACAGTATTTGCTCATTCTTTCTTTTTTTTTAATTTTTTATAACTTTTTTTTTTAGATTTTTTTTATTTATTTGACAGACAGAGATCACAAGTAGGCAGAGAGAGAGGAAGGGAAGCAGGCTTCCTGCTGAGCAGAGAGCCAAATGCAGGGCTTGATCCCAGGACCCTGGGATCATGACCTGAGCTGAAGGCAGAGGCTTTAATCCACTGAGCCACCTAGGTGCCCCGTATTTGCCCTTTCTTGATGTGTTTTTCCTATAATGCATGTTTCTTCCCAAGAGTGGTTTTGTTTTTCATTTTCTCAGGAATCCTCTGAATCACATACATGTTTTATAGCCATATATATATATATAGGTATATATATGAATGTGTGTGTTTGCCTTGTTTAGTTGCCTCTGCATTAGCTTAATCCTGCCAGTTTGATAGCTAGGCTGGGTGTTCCACAGTTTTATATGGCCCTCCAGCTATGACTGTCTCTGGGGGGAAAGGGTTACAAATCCCTCACAACTCTTTTGTGTGTATGTTTACTGAAATTTTATAAGTTTTTGATGAAAAACTAAATTTCCTGTTAGAGGAAAAGACCCTGTATCCTTTTGTTTTTCCCAATCTTACTTTTTCCCATGGCTTTCATCACATTTGCTACAGCATCAGAAGACTGATTTGCTAACCACGCTCACAGTTATCATTTTAGTTATTATATTAAAGGCTGTAACTGTCTGAAGAATTGTGCACTCTGTTCCCAGTGGGTATACTGTTCCCTTGTGAGTTCAAAGCCTGCCCAGGCTACTCACCAGATTTGAAGTCACGCACAGGTCCTTCAGCCTTTCTGGTTCTCAGTTCCGTATCATGAAAATCAGAGGCTTAGAATCTCAGTTGATTCTCATCTGTGGAGACACGACCCAAAGTGGAATCTCAGGGCACAGAGTTGGCTTATGCAGCTTCTAAAAGACCAATCAAGGGTATAATAATTGTTTATGAAAATCGTAAAAATAGTTTTCATTATACAAGCCCAGTAAGTAAAGCTGAACATTCTTTTTGACTGGTGGGGCAGTGATTAACAAGGGCTTAATTATACTGAGTTAAGTGATGAGACCACTTGCAACTCTACATTTTTGGATTATATGATTCTAGAGAAGCAACTGATGAGCAGTAGATAGGGAATCATCATTCTGTAGAAAGAAGACGTGCATACTTTTGATATCACTCTCTTCCCTCTTTCACCAATTTCCTGATCTACTTTGTGTCTGTATGGATTTGCCCATTTGGGACCTTTTCATATAAATGGGATCATGCAGTGTGTGGTTTTTGGTGTTTGGCTTCTTTCACTTAGCACATTTTCAGGGTTCATCCATGTTGTAATATGTCTCAGTACTTCACTCCTTTTTATGGCTGAATAAAATTCCATTGTAGGGATTCATTAGCCGTTGCACATTTGGATTGTTTCCACTTTTTGTATGCTAAAAACAATGTTCTCAACATTTGTGCTCAAGTCTTTGTGTGGACTTGTTTTCTTTTCCAAAGGGTATAATTGCCAGGTCATATGCCAACTTCAAGCTTAGCTTTTGGAGAAATTGCCCAACTGTTTTCCAAAGTTCCTGCACCATTTTACATTCCCAGCAGCAATGGGGATCACACAAGTGTTCCAGTTTTTTCACATCCTCACCAACCATTATTATTGTGTGTGTTTTTATTACAGCCATCTTAATGAGTGTGAAGTGGTATTTGATTTACATTTCCCTAACAACTACTACATTGTTAGTAACCTTGTCCTCATTGTTGCAATCATTGTAGTACCAGCAGTCTTAGTATTTATAGCCTTGTTATCTGTTGCTTTTGTTGAAAAAAGAAAAACCTAATTTTTTCACATTGTTTGGCAGTTTACAAGGCATTGTCACATCTGTTACCTCCTTTCATTCCTGTAAAAACATTGTGAAATAGGGGAGAGATTATCTTTCAGTTTATTAATGAAGAAGCTGACCATACTAGAAGGATTTGTTCTAACCATACAACTGATAAATAGAGTAGCTCTTCTCTGAACCTATGTCTTTCACTCTCGTCCCCTCCTCTGTCGTCTACATCATGTTGCCATGTTGAGGAATTTCAGAGTGCATGTTCAAGAAGACTCAGACTTTTTCTTTGCATTACAGTTGTAGACCAGCAGGTTACAAGTTTATGATTTATGATTATATTAGCTGCCATGTATTGATGGTTTTTTCCATGCAGTTTTACTAGCTCCACAACTTTCCCTTATATTTGGATAAATCTCTTCCAGACCTTTCCAGCTCTCCCCCAGGGCCTTATGGTCAAGAAATGTATGTGTTTTGATCTGAGGAGAGATTCAAATCCCCACCCATCCTACCTCCTCACCTTCATCAAGTTATTCTTAACAAGGACGCTAATATTTCTGTGAGTACTCTGAGAGAATTGTTGCAGCATCTGGGGGTTATTAGGACCATTTGAGCCAAAGTTAGTAATCCTAGAGGTCGGGGTTATTACAAACCTATGTTGAGAATATAAATCATATACATATCGATAGCATTCACGTTCCTTTTTCCAGGGCCGAGTTGTTACTTTTCCAGGTACTAATATCAAAATTCATAGTAATCTTCTGGTCCTAATGAATTAGACCCAGAGCCATGGATTGCTAGAGCCAATTTATGGGACTTCCAGTCCAACAGAAGATAAGACATAGTTACCATTTGGGGATATACAAAGGGAGTATAAGGAATTTGGTTTGGTTTTTGTGGTTTTGTTCTTTTTTTCCATATAATTTACATCTTTAGTCAATCCACTTGATTCCCACTAAGATTATTTTGTCACTTAACACAAATCTTCTATATGTGTTGTGGGCAAGATTTTTGTTTTAGTTCTATTAAAGGAGATAAATAGATGCTAAGGCTTAGAGCTCCTGTCCTGGACTCAAAATTTTCCTAATTCTCTGTAATGAGAACATAAAAATTGATATATACTAGGGTGAGTGTATTATTTAAAAGAAATACACATTCTAGTTTAGCTTTTCTCAATGGTTCCAAAGAGCTCTAAGGAAGCCTGAACTGTTCGGAACAAAACTGTGCACTTAATTCCATTTAGTGATTTTTTATTTCTCTCTTAGTATGACACAGCCTTGCTTCCTGAGCCCCATCATGTTATGCTGAACCATCTCTATGCATTATCCATTAAGGTAAGTGGTGGGCCTGCCTCTTCCCCAAAATGGGAGGGCAGGGGTAACAAGTGTTCTCCAGTGCTTACTTCCCTTGCTACCTCACTGAAGCTAAAGCTGCCTGTAAGGTCAAATTATAGGAGATGAACTTTCTTTTTTTTTTTAACTGGTAGGTGGGTTTTTTGTTTGTTTGTTTTTAATCTTAGTCCCCATCCCTATGTTCTGGCTAGCTGAATTGCCCTGGGATTGAATGAACTTGTTAGGTTCCTGGTTTCTTTTTGTCTAGCTATAACTTTTGTACCACCTACTTCATTAGATTGGAGTTCACAGCACTAGGATTTCATTTGCAGGCAAAACAAGTTGATCTTCTGTAAGGACCTATTTTATATTTCTATTTTAGCCAGAGGCTTCCATTGAAGTTAAACAATAACTTTGTTGTTTAACCCTTAAACTGTCCCGGCTCTTCTTCACCCAAGGGACTTAAAAACAAGTCCCAGAAACCAGCTCCAGGTGTGAAGGCCAAGAAAAACAAGGCTGTACCCACCTCCAGTCTAGCCCTGACATAAGTACAGCCACCTTGGCAAAGCAAAAGCTGGCACCTTGCACTGTAAGAGTGGGTTAGCATAAGAATGGCCATCCTGAAGGCCCAGAAGCCATTTTACTGAGCGTCCCTAACCAGCCCACATGTGCATATAACTTGAGATAAGAGAAAGTAGCTAAAACCTAGGAAACAACTTAATCATATACCACCAGGGCGGTTAGGCGATGGCACCACAGGGACCAAATGTTAAAGATAAACAAATGGTTAACTTGCAGAGATCACAATCCTGCATGACAGGAGTTTCCCTTGGTTTGCAAATGTCCTGGTGATTTACAACAAAAAGGCTATCTCTTCAATGGCCCAATTTCCAGAGACAAAGGGCTCAGTTCCTCAAGGCCTAAGGTCGCCCTCCCCGCCATAAAACTGAAGGAGGCTGAGGCAGAAGGAAATGTAAATAAAGTTAAATTTCTTCTATACCTAAATCTCACTTAACCGCCAGGATGGCGCCAGGGTGATCCCGGGGTGGCAAAAGGTTAAACAAAGTTAAACTGTCAAAGTGGGGTCCAAGATATGTATGTAGCTATGGAAAAGTGCTTTGAAAATGCTATATAAACCCTTGGCTTTGAGTGCTTGGGGTCCTTGTTGAAACCCGCTGCGCCGGGCGGATACTTGGACCCCAGCTAGCTGGAAATAAACCTTGCTGTGTGACTTGCATTATCGAGAGTGTTCTCTGTCTAATTGAGGGGTGGTCGACTCCGTACCCTAACACTTCCAGTTCAGAGAATGCTTGGATGTGATTAAGGCTTTTGCTTTTTAAAGGTGGATGTGAGCTGTCCTTGAGTGCTGCATCTCTCCACTACACTAGGTGAAGGAGGAATGTGACCAGATTTGCTCTGTCCCCTCCAATTCTAGAGTCCTTAGCTTCTCCGCCGCATTAGAGTCTGGGTTGAAAATACCTTTTCAGTCTTGTCATGTCTTTGTGTTTTGGCTATTGGAATGAAGTTTCATATGGCTCCGTAGTTATCAGTCTAGGCAGACCATCATTAGAATCACCTGGGGAAATTTGTAAAAATACAGTTCCAAAGCCTACAGTGCCAGAGATTCTGAACAAGTGCATCTAGGATGGACCCCCCAGTGATGAGGGAGCAGGAGGCTGGCTGAAGACAAAGCAAAAGCTGGCACCTTGCACCCCCTCTCCACCCGCTCCCCTCGGTAATGTGTATGACATTCCTCAGGCACCCCTGACTGCCAAAAGCGAGAAACAAATAGTTCACTTGCAGAAATCACAATCCTGCAAGACAGGAATCTCCCTTGGTTTACAAATGTCCTAGAGATCTACAAAGAAGTTACCTTATCCATAGCACAATTTTCAGAGGGAAATAACTCAGTTCCTCAAACCCTAATGTCACCCTCCCCTCCATAAACAAACTGAAGGAGGCTGAGGTAGAAGGAAATGTAAATATAGTTAAATCTCTTCTGAACCTAAATCTCACTAACAAAGACGCTTGATAGCAGAAATGTGAATGGCTTGCCAAAAGAACATTGATTCTAGAACTTCATCACTAGAGATCTCTGTGCCAGGTCTTTCCAAGGTTTTTCTCTCATCTGTTCCTCATTTCTACCAGACCCTTCCTGGAGCCATTTTTTTTTGCTTTGCTTTCTTTCTTTTTTTTTTTTTTCTTTTTTTTTTTTTTTCTTTTTTACCATCCTAGCATCTGTCATATTTAGGCTGTGATCAACACACTCTGGTCACAGAATGTTAATCTGAGAAGCAGTCATTGTAGATAACTCAGTGTATGGGAAATTGGGAAGACCTATTGGTTTCTCAGTTGGATTTACTTGGGTCCTTTGGATCAGACTGACTTTTGCCTTCTGTAACTGCTCCTTGACTATCAGCTGATGCTCCCAGGCCTACCATTTCCTCCTATGGCATACCCTTGAGCTGTAACACAGCCAGGGAAAGAGTACCTCTTACTTGGCACATTGGTTCTAACCCAGATCAGGGTCTTGATTACTGTGATATAGCTTGCCCTTGACCCACTCTAGGTTCCATCAGAGTGTTTAGGCTGCGTGAGTTGATCCATTGCACTGAGTGTCTTTTCAAGGAAGATTTTTGGGGTCTAGTTTGTTCAAGGATAGAGGGGGATTCCTGGGTCTCCTCTTGATTAGAATGAACTTTTTAAGTTCTTCCCTGCATGAAATGGAAATTAGACCTTCTTTGGGACTTGGAAATGGAAAAAAAAAAATCACTCCCCCTTCTTCTCACTGCATTTTAGACTTCTAAAAATAAATGTCAGGATATCTTTTTTTTTTTTTTTTTCCATGCTAGTTTTAAGCCCAATATTCAAATTTGAAGTAGGGAAGGGAGTAAGAAGGTAGGAAAGTAATATTTCTTCAGCATCTGTTATGTGTCAGGTACTGTGCCAGAAAGTCTCCTATAACCACTTTCATGGTAGGTGTTACCCTTTGTCCTGATGAGGAAAAAAGGCTTTGAAGCATCAAGTAGATTAAGCAAGGCCACAAATAGAGTAACAATTGGAGTCAGGGTTGGAATTTAAGTTGAACTGAACCAGCCTGTTTATATGATATCAACTCTCTCTGTTACAAGTGAGTGACTGTGAAGGACTGGTGGCTGGAAGAGCCACCTGTCCTCTGAACTAACAAATCAGCTGAATGTTTCTTTCCATTGCACGATAGTGTGATGGTCCTTAGTGCAATCCATTGCTTCAAGAAGTATGTCACTACTCTGCTGTATAAGCCCATCTGAAGGGGGATCCCTTCCTCTCTCCCAGGATTTAAGAGAAGCATCTCTCTTGCCTTTCTGGACTGGACCAGTCTTACCTAAGACTGGAAGGCTAATTTGCTTTGAGGCTGATATGTGTGTTTCAGAGCCTTTGAGTAGGATGCCCTGCTTTTCATTTGATTGCAGATGGGAGCTTTATGAGTTCATGGAATTTATTTTAAGACAAAAGCATATATATATATATATATATATATATATATATATATATATATAGTTAATGGAAGTCTCCTGGCTAGATGTGTTTTCTCAGCCTGTGGGGACTCACCAAGACCAGTTTGGGGGAGCTGCGGGGTAAGAACCATTACAGGAAGCTTTTTCTCTAAAATGGATGAAGAGCCAACTCTCAGGATCCTTGTTGGGTAGATATTCTACCACTGCTACCTTGGCTCTCCAAGAGATGTGATTGTGCCAGACTTCTGCCCCACTTACAGTTGCCTCCTTGCAGGGGCAGCTTTCCCTTGCATGGGTTCTCTGCATTCCTAGAGTATGTGGCACAGTCTGTGCTTTTTGTGATACCAGATGCCTCACAGGAACCCTTTCTTATCTCATTTCATGCTCTTACTTTGATAACCTCCTTCAGATCCTATACCTGACCCATCCCTAACACAGAAGTCACTGGCCAGTGACCCCTTTCAAAGGCTATGTGAGACCTGACCTACCACACAGACTGGGGCTGCCAGTAAGTGTCCTTTTCAGCCCAGCACAGGCCCAGGCCACTTTGTTACCACTTGTTTTCACTTCAAATAAAGAAGTACGTCTCAGCATTATAAGAAAGGCTGAGGGCAGAAGTCTACTTCTTATTTTAGTTTAGTGCCACAGCTTATACTTTCTTGATGCATTCCCATGAGTTAGTCCCACCTGGCCTGGCCCTGCTTCCATATTTTCTTTTGCAGAGCAGACAGCTTTGAAGGTGGGAGTGGAACCAGGGAACACCTTAATGTCTTTTATCTTTGGGAGATTTTTATGTACCTACATTTTTCTTTAATTAAAAAATGCCTTTTCGGGGTGCCTGGGTGGCTCAGTGGGTTAAAGCCTCTGCCTTCAGCCCAGATAACGGTCCCAGGGTCCTGGGATTGAGCCCCACATCAGGCTTTCTGCTCATCAGGGAGCCTGCTTCCTCCTCTCTGTCTGCCTGCCTTTCTGCCCACATGTGATCTCTGTCTGTCAAGTAAAAAAATAAAATCTTCAAAAAAAAATCCTTTCCATTATTCTTAAGAGACTGAGTGGGAAATTTTTAGGCTCTTGATAAATGGTCCCCAAGATTTTCTTCAATAAGAGAGAAGTAGTCTAGCTCTCTGTAGTCTTTCATTAATGTGGCCAACCCTATGCACATCACTACACTAAACAGTGTTCTATAAATAAATTAGGGTTCCTTTGCTGCACCTAAAAATTCCTTCAACTTAGACTCAATAAGCCAAGAAGCAAGAAGATACCCCTGGGGTTCCTAACCATGAATAGTATTGCTTCCCTCCACCAAGTACAAACAGGACCGTTTTGTTTTTCTCTTTTTTTAAAGTGTTTGATGAAGAAGTGGGGTCAATGATTCTCATTTGTGGAATGAAAAGTAGCTATCCAATCCACTCTTAGGGATCAGAGAGAAAACATTTTTTTCCAAGTATCTGTTGTACTTCCATTAAGGATAAATGCAAGTCAAAACTTTCAACAGTGAAGGAGGCCAAACTTGATGCTTAAGGGACACCTTGACTGTTAGGATGTGCCCAGGCACACTGAAAGGGTGCCCATAGGTCAGCTTAGCTTCCTCCTGTCTTTCTTGTTCAAAGCTGATGACACAGCTATCTTTGGGTGTGTAGGCCTTAGATCCTGAGAGTGAGGCAGTAGGGCATGGGGTTGCCTTGCTGGGAATGCAAATTTCTAAGTGTTTTGGTGGTTACTTTCTTAGAGTAAATACTTGAGATTTAAAACTTTGAGCTTTAGCCACTCGAGGCCCCTTTCTGCAGCAAAACACTCTTGTGGGAAACCCTTTGTGGTCCCAGCCACATTTTGAGTGGTGTGTCATTTTAAAAATCCAGGCCAAATCCTATTATAACCAACTCTCAAGATATACACTGTCTTCAGTTATACTACTGTTTTTCCCCAATACCCATTAGGTAAGTGGGCCACATAGGAGGATTCAAATTCTTGGTTGTTACTTGGAGGATTTTATCACACTACTATTTCTTGTCAACACTATTGACTATGTGTTCTTGTATTAAATTTTTTACACTGATGTATCAGTAGAGTGGGGCAGGAAAAGAGATTCCTTCAGTTTCTCAGGCCCCAGCTTCTGTGAACTAGCTCTGGCTCCAGTGACTGATGATGTTGGCCATTAAACCTTCCTAATCTGGATATGTGCAGAAAGTGTCAGTTTCCTAAGTTCTTTGGTAATTTCCCAACCAAATATGAAATGAGAGCATACCAGCTGGTATGGAAGAGGATAGGCAAGGGGAACTGGGTGATGCCTCCTTTAGCACTGTTCCTTCTCTGCACTGCTAATACACCCTTTTGCCCTGAGAAGCCTATCACACACAGTCTATCCCCAAGAAACTGTTCTAGAAGGTAGAGAGGGAAGGAGGAAGGTAGCCCAGAGTACAACTTATTCATTCTTCTATGTTAGTTAAAAGGGTAGCTTATTTTCTAAAGAAGAGAGCTTGGCAAATTTTGAAAATGAATAAAGGCAAAAAAACCCCCACCTTTTTAGCATTTTAAAAAACATGGCATTTTTGTTCTTGTTTGTTTGTTGTTTGTTGTTGTTGTTGTTTTCCCTATAGGAGTTTCACAGAGTCAAAGTTAGAAAATCACTCTTCAGGAGTGCTAATCCTTCAAGAAATTCATCATGGTTTGGGGGTTGTGAGGAAAAGGAAAAGTGACTGAGCTAAGGATACTGGGAAATTAAAAGGCTTAAGCTAAAAATGGCCTTTTTGTTGTGGTTAATTAAATGAGACATAACATACTGGTATCCTTTGGATCTCATTGTGCAAAACCTACTGTATTAACTTCCCTTGGTCTCTTGTTCCTTTTGTCCACCCTTTCTTTTATATTGTGCTTTACCTTCATCTGTCAAGCTGACTTTACCAGAGCCTCAGGTCAAATATTACCTAAAACAAATGTTTCGTCATCCTGCTGGACTGGTCATGGTTAAAGCTTGCACTAAGCTTATAGTTGAATAAGATTTGGTCACTCTAGGTAACACCCCCTATGAGCATGCCTGGCCTCAAGTGTATTGGCTTTTTTTTTTTTTAACAATGCTTATATGGTAGAGAAACCTTATAAAAGAATAGTCCAAGAGGAGATTCTGAGAGGATCATACTAATCCCAGGCCTCCAATTCTTGTCTCTCATAGACCTAATGGATCTGAGATAAAAACCTTTGCAAAGTGTCAGTACTCCGTGTATGCTGCTAAAATGAAGTTAAGTTTGGAAAGAAGTGTTACCTCCAGACTCTGCTTGTATTAATCTGAGTATAAATGAAGGAGACATACTAATGATAGAATCCCCTGCTTTTAATGGGGAATTAGGGCTTTTAACCTCAACCAAAATTGATATGCAATAGTCTATGTTGTGTGTGTTTGAAAAATATTCTATTCTTAGAGAATCCTAAGTCCTCACATTCCAGTGATTTGGGGCATAGGCTTATAAGCAGATACATAGTTTGTTCACACATTATTCTGACACATCCTTAAAACTAAGTCCTTGCTGTCTTCTACCAGGGACTGATAGCTCCAGTTACAGATAGAGCACTTGGGAGGGCTAGGGATTCAGAAGACTCTGGATTTTAGGCATTTATTTCTCCTTAAGCACCCACCATAGTGGAAGATTGAAGGGCTATCATTTCTGCAGTGATCGTAGACTTCTGGAATAAAAAGTCCAGTCTATTTTTTAAAGTATGACAAGAAAGAAAGAAGTCTCAAGAGTCTGTATGAAGTCTAATTCTTAGCAATAGAATCCCTCTAGGATTCAAATATGAATTTTGTCTTGATTTGCTTTTCTCTATTGTGCTTTGAAGTGATTAAGTTTCAATAAAGATTATATTTTTTATTAGTTCCAATGTTAGTTGGAGTTAAATTAATTGCATTGGAGCACAGTGCTTTCACAGTAAGATTGCTGGGAAACCACTCTGTGGATTTTGTAGTCAAATTAAGTGGTCAAGGGATCCATACCCACCATAAGTATTGTATTAAGTATTTGATCATCTTCTTTTCTGTTCCCATCCAAAGAACACTTACCTTACCTAGATTGTGGTTTTTAAAACAGTTAAAGCTCACTGATGTCCATTAGTCCTAATCTGCACGGTGGGCCTCATAAGTGAGACTTGTTTGAATTTTGGTAAATTGAAGGATGCTGGTTGTTATTTCACTGAAGCATTTTGAATGAGTGCAGCTCTGTCATAAGGGGGAGTAAGACTATAATTTGGAAGGGAATTAAATATGTGAGTCCTCCTTTAAATGGTGCTTTTTGTAACCTTTAGTGCCAAGGTACAGGGCTGCTTTTCAGCATACAAGAATTGTCATTCAAAAATGGATTTTAAATCTTTTCCCCAAATGTCATTTGTAACTGGACTTTGACATGGCTGAAAATCATGTGATGTAACACATACAGACATATGAGGTTTTCCTCAGAAAATTGTTGAATAAAAGTATTATACAGCAATAATATTTGAGTTCGTCATTGGTCACTGGTTATATTATAAAGATCTATCTGCTCTGGTGATCTCAGAATGTAAAGAATGCAAACTGCCACACAAACACATTTCAATAAAGAGAGGTCATAGGTGTGGGACAAAAGTGGTGTCATCCAACCATCTGCCAATTTTGCCTCTTTTCCAGGCTATCCCATCATTAGCTAGAGGAATGTGAACTCAGGGATTTGAAATGTGGCGCATCCTGTATGTCCTGGAAGCTTTTAATCTCTCCTTCTATTTTCAATGGTAGCCTAGCTGGATATAGTATTCTTGGCTGCATGTTTTTCTCGTTTAGTGCTCTGAATATATCATGCCAGCTCTTTCTGGCCTGCCAGGTCTCTGTGGATAAGTCTGCTGCCAATCA
>NW_019154376.1:27278-41158 GCF_002288905.1 Enhydra lutris kenyoni | reverse complement strand
TGAGGGACCTAATCAATACAGACATTGGTAATATGTCAGATCTAGAGTAGAATGACGATTCTCAAGGTGTTAGACAGGCTCAAAAAAGGCATCGAAGACATTAGAGAGCCCCTGTTGGGAGAATTAAAAGCCCTTTCTGAAGAAATAAAAGAAAAAATCTAATCAAGTTGAAATAAAAAGAAGGTATTAATGAGGTGCAATAAAAAATGGAGGCTCTTACTGCTAGGATAAATGAGGCAGAAGAGAGAATTAGTTATATAGAAGACAAAATGACAGAGAATAAAGAAGCCAAACAAAAGAGAGACAAGCAACTACTGGACCAAGAGGGAAGAATTTGAGAGATAAATGACACCATAAGATGAAACATTAGAATAATTGGGATTCCAGAAGAAGAAGAGAGAGAGGGGGGAGCAGAAGGTATATTGGAGAGAATTACTGTAGAGAATTTCTCTAATATGGAAACCTATGTGTTCACATTGCCAGTGACAAAGCATTTTTTCCTCAAGTGTGTGATTGTGTTCTAAATCCAAATTCTGTAGATATCTGTGGCACAGAATCACGCTGTACCTCCTGGGTTTTGGAGGTCTTCCAATTCTTCTGTTTTGCTGGACTCCTCCCATGAATACTATCACCCAGCTGTGCTAGGATTCGAAGCTTAGGGTTACATAGAGCAGAATGCCAGCACCTAGACTCGTGGTTTTCTGCTAAATTTCCCCAACTGATATCTGAGGACTGAAGCATTCAGGCCCTCACTGTTCTTTTTGTGACCCCTGGGATCTTAAGATCATACTGACAAGCCTGGGATTCTGCTCCACTTTACCACTTGAACACCTTTAAGTCAGGGATGTTCCTCATGTGCTTATAGCGTCAGATGTGCATGACAAGCCAGGGTGTGAGAAAGACCATGGTGGAGGGACTCTGGATTCCTAAAAGACCGCATGAAGTAGCTTAGTCTCCAATCTGAAGATCCACCTGAAGAAAACTATGGTAATATGCTACCATAGTTTGGGGAGTTATTTGGTAATTCAGCATAATATAATATACCTACAACGTGTATAAATAAAGAAACTTCAATAGTTATGACACTAGAACCTAGGAAAAAATGACAAGAAAAGCATGTGGCTTCCTCAGTCAGTAGGGCATTATAGTACTTGACCTCGGTGTCATGAGTTTGAGCCCCACATAGAACACAGAGTTGATGTAGGAAACAAAAGAAAACAGCAGGACTTACACATGACCAAAGTCAATTGGGCTTGGACAATAGAGCTAATCGGTGGTGGACTGGATCCTCTCACCTATTCATGCAGCCACTGGGCCCTGACCATTCAGGTGGTTCCAGTGCTTATCAGGCAACCAGTTCTTCACTGTAGGATCTCAGGGTCTAGAGGGGCAGATGGACAAATGTGAACTGAAAAGGTGAATGAAATGAGCATTTTCTCCATAAGAAAAGAGCAAGGGAAGCCAGACAAGGCAGCCAGACAAGGTTCTGTATTCTGGTGCCTGACTGCTGGGCACTGTCTTTACAGAGTTCCACACAGGAGATGGGACAAGAGCTGAACAGCGAGAACCTCTGTTCTACGAGCTTGAAGGACAAGAAGGTGCCCCACAATAAATTGCCCCAATCTGGAGAATGGAACAAGTGTTAATGCCCTAGAGGCAGAAAGGACACCCCCAAAATCAACCAGTCTAGAAAGTCCTCCAGACACTTAATTGTGAAATTTTTAAATCATAATTATAGACAGGAGATCTTAAGGGCAGCTAGGTTGTAGAGATTCCTTAGTTACAAAGGAAGGACCATCAGAATAATATCAGAAATCTGGCAAGCCAGAAAGACCTGGCATACATATTCAGGGCACTCAATGAGAAGAACATGCAGCCAAGAATACTTTACGCAGCAAGGATGATATTCAGAATGGATGGAGAGCTTTCAAGACAGGTAAGGTTTAAAAGATTATATGACAACCAAGCTGGCACTATAGGGAATATTAATTTTTTTTTCCTTTTTTTTTTTAAGATGAAGTAACGAGGGGTGACATAGAACAGAAATTTACAGAGATAATCTATAGAAACAAGGACCTCACAGGCAACAGGATGTCAATAAAAACTTCATCTTTAATAATTACTCTCAATGTGAACAGCCTAAAGTTTCCCATAAAACTGCACAGTGTAGAGACTGGATAAAACAATAGGACCTGTGTGTAGGGTCCACCAGGACCATAGGGTCCTTGTCTATAAGAGACATCTTTGGAACCTAAAGATACATCCAGACTGCAAGTGAAAGGAAAGAGAGCTATCGTCCATGCCAAGGGGCCTCAAAAGAAAGCTGGGATTGTGATTCTCATATCAGATAAATTAGAGCTTAAGACAAAGACTGTAATCAGAGATATAGAAGGATACTGTATCTTTCTTAAAAGATCTATCCTCCAAGAGGACCTAACAATTGTAATTATCTATGCCCCCGACATGGGAGCTACCAACTACATAATAAGGCACCTCTTACCAGATGAAGAGTCATATTGACATTTATATGTTAATTGTAGGGGATCTTAACACACCACTGTCAGAAATAGACAGATCATCTAAGCAGAAAACCAACAGACAAACAGGAGCATTAAGTGACACTTTAGACCAAATTGACCTTGTAGATATATACAGAACAGCCCACCCCAAACAACAGAATACACTTATTGACCACACCAAGGACTTCCCCCAGAATAAACCACATATCAGGGCACAAGACAGGGCTCAACTGATACCTAAAGATTGAGATTATTCCCTGCACATTCTCAGACCACAATGCTTTGAAACTGGAGCTCACCCACAACAAAATGTTTGAAAGGAATTCAAACACTTGGAAACTAAGGTCTATTCTTCTCAAGAATGTCTGGATCTACCAGGAAATCAAAGAAAGAAATTAAACAATTCATGGAAACCAATGAGAATGAAGACACATCATTCTAAAACCTATGGGATATGGCAAAGGCAGTCCTTAGTCCTAAGTCCTAAGAGGGAAATATGTAGCCGTCCAATGCTCCCTCAAAAATAATTGAAAAAGCCAGAATACACCAACTCCCTTTACATTTAAAAGAAATGGAAAATCAATAACAAATTAAGACAAACCCACGCATAGACAGGGAAATAATTAAGATTAAAGCAAAGATCAATGAGTTAGAAACTAGAGATACAGTAGAACATACCAAGGGAACTAGAAGCTGGTTCTTTGAAGGAATCAAGAGGATTGATAAACCACAAACCAAACTATTCCAAAAGAGGAGAGAGTGGTCCCAAATTTATAAAATTATGAATGAAAGGGGATAGATCATGACTAACACCAAGGAAATAGAAACAATCATCAGAAATTATGATCAACAACTATATACCAATAAGTTAAGCAACCTAGAGGAAATGGAAAATTACTCAGCCTTAGAAAAGAATGGGATTTGTGTCCTCTGGATCATGGATGGTACCACAGGGCATACACTAAAGTGAAATAAGTAAGACAGGAAAGACAAACACTCTAGGATTTCACTCTTGTCTAGATTTTGAAAAGCAAAACAAATGAATAAACAAACAAACAAAAAGCAGAATAAGAATGTCAATATAGATAAGAAAGAGATGGTTCTCAGAAGGGCAGTGAGGGAGCATGGAAGAAATAGGGGAAGGGGTGTAGGAGACACGGTCTTCCCATTATGGATTGAGTAAGTCACGGGGATGAAATGCACAGCATAGGGAATATGATCAGTTGTATTGTAATTGTATGTCTGGTGACAGATGATAGCTACACTTCTGGTCATTGTAATATAAGGTAAAAACTTGTCCAATCATTATAATGTTCACCTGACATTAACAAATTATTGTGTGTCAACTAAACTACAAAAAATAAGGAGTCATAAAGTATAAAAATATAACAGGAATGGGTTTTTCTGAGAGTGACATAAACCCAAAGGCAATCCAGCTGGAATTATCCTCACTCTCCTGTCTAGGGGCAAAAGGTAACTGGTCTCCTGGGGAGACCCCACTCTTCACTTCTCTGGTAATTTACTTCTAGTTCACTTCTTCACAGATTTCTGTTTCAGTTCTGCTGCCAGCTTTTTCTGTGTACCCCTTTGGTTGGTGGTGAGTCCCAGGCCATGCTCTTCATCTGGTCTTCTCTTCTTCTCTTCATGGTCCACACAGGGAAGCCCATCTACTCCCATTTTCGGAGGGTCCCTCTCTACTCTTATTCATATCTCCCCTGAGCTCTAGAGCCTGTGTATGGGTACAAGGATGAGATGGCTCCATCTGGAAACTCGCTCTTCCAACTAATAATTTATGGGAACTTCCTATGGGCTGGTGGGGAAGAGTGTTAGAATTCTCCTGAAAACACTATTTTTTTTTTTTTTAAGTTTCAGGGGTTCAATTTAGTGATGCATCAGTTCCATATAACACCTAAGCTCATTCCATCAAATGCCCTCTGTAATGCCCATCACCCAGTTTCCTCATGTCACAGCCACCTCCTCTCCAGCAACCCTGAATTTGTTCCCTAGTGTTGGGTCTCTTATGGTTTGCTTCTGTCCCTATATGCATCTTGTTTTATTTTTTCTCCCTTTACCTTATGTTCATTGGTCTTGTTTCTCATATTATACTTTTGATAGAAATCCTATGTCTTTTGACTTTCTGTGATTGACTAATTCCATTAGCATTATACCCTCTGGTTCCATCCTCATCCTTACAAATGACAAGATGTCAGTTTTTTGGTGGCTGAGTAATATTCCATTGTATCTATGAACCACATCTTCTTTATCCAGACTTTAGAATGTTCTGCTTTTGCACCCAGCTGTTTATAATACTTTGTGGCATCTTTCTGAAGAAGACTCGCTCCCCTCCACCATATCCTCAGCTATACCACACCAGATTCTAGTCTCCATCTTCCTGTCTTCCAAATGGTGGTCACTTTTCTTCTTGTAGCCTTGCAGAATTTATATGATTACACCTTTGATTGATTTCTTGAGTGTTCAGAATGACCTAATAAGTATGTAGTTGTATTTGAGGGAGCAGAAAAATTTAATTCTTCCCCATAGAATTATCTCATTGGATGCTGGGCATGAAGACCGTGAACCTGGTGACAGGACGGATTTTGTTGTTCCCCTTCTATGAGAGTTGAATGCCACTATGATATTGGCAAGCAGATCCATACTGGTGACACAGATTAATTCCTTCCAGTCTTAGGTTTACTGTGGGAAGATGTCCTAAACATAATGTCTACCATATTCTCCACTTATATTTAAGCATTGGTGGATGAGCTGAGAGTAACGATTTATCTATTCCCATGTTGACTGACTTACGTACACCTGTGACCTTTCATGGGGTGTAATGGCCCATGTATTCATTAATATCCATGTCAGTGTTTTAATTAATGGTGTGTCTGTGTGGCACATGTACTTTGTAGTATTAATGACCATCACTGTAAATACAACACAAATATTAATTTTTCATCTTGAAGCACAGTTTACCTCTTTTCCTTTAAAACATGGTTTCCAGGTGATGATATTAGTCAGGGGTGTCACTGAGAAATCCATCAGTAATTGGCCAGCTGACCTGTCTTGTGGTTGGTCACCAGAATGAAGCCAATCTGAGAAATCCCTGGTAATTGGCCAGGACATAGTGGTGACATAGCATGGTGGTGACATCACATGAAGAAGGCATTCTGGTGTCCCAGGGAGGTTATAAAAACTTGACAGTAACCCAGGCTTCAGTGAAGATAAAGATGGGAGTTCAGTCACAGCTCTTCCTTCTCTTCCTCAACTTCTCTGCCCTGTTCCCTGGCCCTGCCCATGGCAAGCCCCCTAACTACTCCTCCAGCTGTGGCCCTCTCTCCAATACTCTAAACACCACTATCATGTTAGCACCTAAGTTTTTCCCCCTCTGTAGTCCAGAGAGTCTTCGTTCCCATATATGGCAAAACCTAGACTCGTTCCACACTATGAGGCTGGACGTGGTCCTCAGGGAGACATTCTCATTTGGCATGTGGGAGTGGGACACTGGCTATCAGAATACCATGGATTCTCTGCCAGCTGGGCCCACACCCCTGGGTTCATATGTAAATTCAGTACAGGAAAGCTGAGGCCACGTCCTGAGGGAACATTGGGCACACTACTACTATGAAGCCCTCCAACCTGGCTCAGCACAGGGCACGTGAGTGCTGTGAACATCCAGCCAACCCAGATGTACACAATGTGTGGAATTTCTGAAGACATCAGGCAGAGGGAATTTTACAAAACAATTAGGTACTGGGAAAAAGAATCACCACATCTCTGTATGCAGTGTTAGTCCTTTGAACACTGGCCCTTTGTCCATGGACTGTCTGAAACAACTCAGCAGTGGACAAAATAATTCCCCAGAAACCTGGATAACCCAGAGCCCACAGACCATCAATCCTCAAACACAGCCTAACAAAGAGACATTCAGAAGTCAAGACAGAGCACCTCCACGGAACCCAAAGACTGGGAGGCTTCTGATTCCATTTGACACTGGGCAGATGAGTCACACAGAAACTGCGTGGACAAGGAACCTCCATACCACAAGCTGGCCAGCCCAGTGCAGCACAAGGCAGGAATTAGAGAGAACAAGCTTGCCAAGTGCCACGAAACCATAGGTCCTGCATCCCAGCTGTTATCGGTAAAATGATTCAACTCAACAGAAGCATTACCATGGGCCTTTGTAACCAGTGGACAAATACTCAGCTTTCTTCTAGGCCAAGCAAGCACCTGGACACTAGACTCATCATGTGCCCATAGACCAGGAGACCAACAACTCAGATTTCTGCTAGGTCAATCAGGCACCTTGAAGAGTCATCTCACCATGCTCCCATGGACATGGAGACTAACAAATCTGCTCTCTACTACACCAAGCTGGCACCTGGACAGGAGGTCCACCGTGTGCTCTTGGACCTGGAGACTGACAAGTGAGTTGTCTGGTAAGCTAAGAAGGTAAGATGACAGTGGGCTCACCATGGTCCCTTGGATATTGAGCCCAAGAAAGGAGCTCTGGGCTAGGCCAAGCAGATAACTGGATTTGAGGCTCACCATGTGCCCTTAGACCTGGAATTCAACAACTCAGCTCTTTGCTTGGCCAATCAGGCACCATGAGAGTGGCACATGGGCTTACCATGTGCCCTTGGACCTGGAGAACAACAACTGAGCTGTCTCATGGATTAAGCAAGTATGTTGACAGTGGGCTAACAATGTGCCCTTGGACCTGGAGACCAACAATGCAGCTCTGTGAAAAGCCAAGCAGGCGACTTCACAACTGGCTCAACATGGGCCCATGGACCTGGAAACCACAAAATCAGGTTTCTACTAGGCCAAGCAGGCACATGGATAGCTCGTTCACCATGTGCCCTTGGACTTGGAGACCAATAAGGGAGGTCTGGGTTAAGCCAAGCAGACGTATAGACATGTGGCTTACCATGTGCCCTAGGACCTTGAGAACAACAACTCAGCTCTTTGCCTGGTCAAGAAGGCACCTTGACAAAAGGCTCACCAAGTGCCCTTGGACCTGGAGGCCAATGACTGAGCTGTATGGTGGGTTTAGCAGGCACCTTGATAGTGGGCTATACCTGTGGCCCTGGACATTGAGGCCAAGAAAGGAGATCTGAGAAGGACAAGAAGACACCTAGACAGGAGGACCACCATGTGCACCTGGACGCGGAGACCCTCAACTAAGCTCTTGGCTTGACCAAGTGGACACCTTGGCAACAGGCTTCCCATGTGTCCTTGGTCCTGGAGAACGATAAATGAGTTGTGTAATGGGCGACACTGGCATGTTGACAGTCAGTTTCCTGGATTCCCTTGGATCTGGAGACCAACAATGCACCTCTGTGACAAGCCAAGGAGACAGCTTCACAGCTGGCTCACAATGGGCCCATGGACATGGAAGCCACAATATCAGGTCTGTACTAGGCCAAGCAGACACCCAGACAGGAGGCTGAAAATGTGCCCTTGGGCCTCAAGACAAACAACTTTTTCATAGCTTGGCCAAGGACACACGTTGACAGCAGGCTTACCATGTGCCCTTGGTCCTGGAAACCAGAAACTGAGCTGTCTGCTAGGTTAAATAGTCTCCTTGGCAGTTGGATGAGGATGCGCCCTTGGACCTGTAGACCAACAATACAACTCTGTGACAAGCCAAGCAAGAAACTTCACAGTTGGCTCAGCATGTGCCCATAGACCTGGAAACCAAAAAATGAAATCTCTACCAGGCCAAGCAGGCACCTGGACAGCTGGCTTACCATGTGCCCTTGGACCTCGAAACCAACAACACAGCTCTCTATTAGGTCAAACAAGCACTTGGACAGCAGGCTTACCATGAGACCTTGGACTTGGAGACCAGTAAAGGAACCCTCAGTTAGGCCAAGCACATACCTTGAGAGTGCGATCAGCATGTACCCTTGGATCTGAATCAACATAACACATTGCTAGGTCAAGAGGGCACCTGGATAGCAGGTTCACCATGTGTTCTTTAATGGCAATAAGAAACACACAGTTCTGCCCCAGGCCAAGCAGACAAATAGACAGTGAGCTCACCATATGCCCTTTGGCCAGGACACCAAAAAATGAGCTGTCTGATAGGCCAAGCACACAGCTGGGAAGCAGGATCACCATGTGCCCTTGGACCTGGAGACAAAGTCCGCTGTCTGATATGCCACGTAGGCACCTGGTAAGCAGGTGCACCATGTGCTCTTGGACCTCAAAACCAACAACTCAGCTCTGTGCTCAAGCAACTAGGAACATTGATAGCAGGATTAAAATGGGCACTGGTCCAGTAGACCAAAAAATCAGCTCTGTCCAGTAGACTAAAATATCAGGCCAAGCGGGCATGATGAATGTGGGTTCACCATATAACCTTGGATCTGGAGACCAAAAACTGTGCTGTCTGATAGGCCTAGCAGGCACCTGGAGAGCAATTTCACTGAGTGCCCTTGGATCTGGAGACTAACAATGCAGCTCTGCACTAGGCCAAGAAGGCAAATGGAGAGCAAGTTCAGCATGTTTCCTTGGACACAGATCCTTCCTTCTCCCCAGAGTACAGCACACTCAAATACTCAGATTTCCAGCTGATGTCAGATTATGAGACCTCCAAACCTGCTCAGTATTGTACTAATTTGTCTGATGCAGCCATGGAGTCCTGGAAGCCTACAAACTATGAGCCCTCCATCCCAGGAGAGCACGGGACTAAGAAGCCACTGGGATACCAACTTGCCCCAACAATCTATGGTAGTATGATTTTCACCTCTGCAGATAAGTGAGCATTCGAGTCTCTTCTTACTTTCAATGTCCTTCAGCCTGAGGTCCTTTTGGTCTGCTATCTGTGAAATATTCATTTTGGGGTCATTCTCCTCCTGAGTATAAAACTACACCATGCCCTAGAAGATGAAACAGGCCAGTGGTTTGAAGACTTTTATTCAAACTTATGGCACGAAATGAAGAGGAGCGATGGGAGGAAATTGTGGAGGAGACCCAATACATGAACACTGTGAAGTCATTGGCTGAAATCCTCCAGCTGAAGAAGAAGTATTACATCCTCAAAGGAGAGGTGGAGGCCTTAAAGCAAGAAGCCAAGAAGTGCACTGAGACGCAGTCTTAGCTCCATGAGGTGGAGAGATTCTTCGTTCAAATGAAGGTCTTCCTGGGTATTTCTTCCTTACACACAGTGCCCAAGTGTTAATGTTTGTGCATCCACCCACTCTGGCATAGAAGGGTAGTTGGGAAATAGGTGTTCATCTCCCCGATTGATGGTATAGTATGAACTTGAAAAATAATTAAATAAACCTTTTAAAATAAAAAAAATTAAAAAACACAAACGTTATTATTTCTAAATAACTGATTTACAAAGAAACAACCCCTGGGTTATTGTAAAGGGAAGCCTGTCTTAGAGCCACTACTATCCCTTATGACCCATCACATTCTCCTGAGGTTGGGGTCTCCATGGCTCTGAGAATATATTGATAAAGCATTCAGAGTTGACAGTGAGCATAACCTGCCTGTCCTCAACAACTTGTTCAGACATATTAATCTTTAGAACCAAAGCAGAGGACCAAAGTTCAGCACCTTCTGATTGGAAGGAATAAAAAGAAATCCACGTGTCTCTTCACAAGTATTTCTGCATAAAGCATTGGGAGAGATGAATTTTTCAGATTTTTGCTAAATTTTAGGTTGGCCCATGATGTTATGGCTTCAGACTTTGGCCAGGAAAACAGCTGTTGATCCAGAACAGATTCGTCTATGATGCAGTCCTTGGAAGAACAAATGTGACAAGACCATGCAAGAAGGGTAGAGTGACTCCAGAGTCAGGGTAAGATTCCCTGTATCTGGGTGAGTAGATTTGGGGTCAGAGCAGGAGGCAGAATGGTATGAGTGGCCAGGCTGCGAGATCCATTCTGACCAAAGAAGAACTGCAGGAATTGGGGAGAAATGTGGGATTCACATTGGGTGATTTAGGTGCATGGGTATATCTACAGAGTAAGGCGCAGTGGGAGAGAGGTGAGAATAGGGACACCTTGGAGACTCTGGGGTCTGCATGGGTATGAAGAATGGGGCCACGTCCAGAAATAAATACTGACCTTCTGATAAATTGAACACTGGGGTCAGAATGGAGTTGGGAGCTGCGATTCCTGGATGGCCCCTTCTGGGCTATGGTCCATCTTAGCTGCAGAGATATGGAGTGGGAGTGTAGGTATGGTGCAAATACCAGTGATCTGGTGTCTACATTTGACTCCAACTGAGATTCTACAGGAAGTGCCTAGAGCTGTGGCTCCTGGACTGAGCTCAGTAATGAGAGTGTGCTCATAGCACCTGGGCATACACAGATGGGAACAATGAGGAAGTTTCCTCTGGGGGTCAAAATGAACTTCAAGGGAACTTGGAAAATGGGAAGCATGCAACCATAAAATGGATGATGTCTGAGCTGATGTGAGGGTGCTGCTTCTAGGAGCCAATACAGAGGATGGTAGAGTCCAGGTGACTTAAGTGTAAGGGGGACATGTGTTGCTTATGTGTTCCTAGCACTCAGAAACTCCTGTGATTAGCTGCTCAAACCATGCTCACTGTACTAACGGTTCCACAAACATCAGGCCCCTGCATTGACTGGCACTCCAGAGTTGCTCACCCCTTCAGTCTCCATTCCTTCATACCGAAAATGAGGGCAACTTTTGTGGAAAGTGATTGTGTGGGCAGGAGGCAGGAGCAGGCAGGTTTGGGGAGGGGATACAAGGGCAGGGACAGATGCAGTCTAGAGACAGAAGGGAAGAAGGAATGGTAGACAAAGATCCTACTCCTGGCCTTTTCTCCCCAAAGCAAAATATCAGCTTTGGGAAAGTAGTGTTTTAGATAACTCTCCCATGTCCAGATTTCGCTGCCCCCTTGGGCTAAAGGGCATCATAAGACAGCGTCTGCCAAGTTAGTGACCAGCACCAGACCCATCCTGCCTCCTTCACTGTTGCTTGACAGACACATGTTAGGGTTCTGGGGTCTTTAGGGAGATTTGGAACTCCCACGACCTGCAGTGGGATTGCTTTACTTAGGGTGTGCTGATATGTAGAGCACTACTACAGATAAGAAGGGAGGTAGAGACGTAGACTTATAGATTCACAGAAGCCGCAGGTATTTCAAAAGGGTCCTCAAAAGGTTAAACATAGAGCTACCCTATGACACAGCAATTGCACTACTGGGTATTTACACCAAAGATACAAATGTATTGAAAAGAAGGGTCATCTGTACCCTAATGGTCATAGCAGTAATGGCCCCAATAGCCAAACTGTGGAAAGGGTCAAGGTGCCCTTCAACAGACTAATCGATAAAGAAGATGTGGTCTATATACACAATGGAATTATACAATGAAATATTACTGAGTCATCAGAAAGGAGGGATATCCCACTTTTGAATCAACATGGAAGGGACTGGAGGAAATGATGCTGATTACAAGGTGTCAAGCAGAGAAAGTCAATTATCATATGATTTCACATAGTTGTGGAAAATAAGGAATAACATGGAGCACATTAGAAGAAAGGGAAAGGGGAAAGTTTAGGAATTGGAGGGGAGATGAACCACAAGAGAATGTAAACTCGAAAAAACACATGGTTTTAGAGGGGAAGGGGTTGGGGAGATTGATGAGGCTGGTAGTGGTTATTAAGGAGGGCATGTACTGAATGGATGTATATATAACATATATAACATTGTTATACTTAAACCATGAGTCTAAGAACTCTACGTCAAAAACTAATGATGTACTGTATGGTGACTAACATTACATAATCAATTTTTTTTAAATATTTTATTTGTTTATTTGACAGAGAGAGATCACAAGTAGACAGAGAGGCAGGCAGAGAGAGAGGGAAGCAGGCTCCCTGCTGAGCAGAGAGCCCAATGCAGGACTCGATCCCAGGACCCTGAGATCATGACCTGAGCTGAAGGCAGCGGCTTAACCCACTGAGCCACCCAGGCGCCCAATCATTTTTTTTTTTTAAAAACGGATCACATACTGATTCAAAAATCAGGTCTCAACCATTACTAAAATTCGGAGATTTTGCCCTGAATTTTTCAGACAATAATTCTTTGAAACTGGAACCCGATCAAAAGAGGAATTTTGGAAGGAAATCAAACAATGGAGATCAAGATCATCCTGCCAGGGAATGATTGCATGAACCAGGAAATTAAATAAGAACATAAACAATCCATTGCAAATAATGAAAATGAAAACACATTGGTTCAGAACCTATGGGATACTGAAAAGTTGGTCTTTAGAGGGGATTACATAGCCACCCAAAAATTTAGAAAAATCCCAAATGCACAAGCTAACCTTACACCTGGAAAAAGAACAGCAAATCGAGCTGAAACCAAGCAGGAGAAGAAAAAAAAAATGAAGATCAGAGCGGAAACAAAGGAAATGGAAAGTAGTATAGCACAAAAGCCAACCAAAAAAACAAAAAGAAGGTTCTCAGAACAATTAATCAGACCCATAAACCTCTGGCCAGAGGTAGCCAAAAGATAAGATAAAGGACCTAAGTTAATAAAATCAGGAAGGAAAGGGGAAAGATCATGACCAATGCAAAAGATACAGGGAATTGTTAGGACACATTATCAGCAACTCTATATCAAAAAAGTAGGTCATCTGGAAGAAATAGATGCATTCCTGGAAACTTGTAATCTACCAAGTCTGAAACAGGAAGAAATAAACAATGTTAACAACCAATAACCAGCAAGGACATTGAATCAGGAATCAAAAACCTCCCCCAAACACAAGAGTCCAGGGCCAGATACCTTTCCAGGGGAATTCTACCAACCATTTTTTTTTTAAGATTTTATTTATTTATTTGACAGACAGAGATAACAAGTAGGCAGATAGGCAGGCAGAGAGAGAGGGGGAAGCAGGCTTCGAACTGAGCAGAGAGGCCGATGCGGGGCTTGATCCTACAACCCTGAGATCATGACCTGAGGCAATGGCAGAGGCTTAATCCACTGAACCACCCAGGCACACCGCTCTACTAAACATTTTAAGAATAAATCATCCCTATTCACCTGAAGCTGTTTTCAAGAAATAGAACTGGAAGGAAAGCTTCTAAATCATTTTCTGAGGCCAAACATTACCTTGACCCACAAGCAGACAAAGACTCCATGAAAAAGGAGAAATACAGATTAATAACCTTGGTAAACACTAAAACCAAATTATTCATCAAGATACAAGACAGTAGGATCCCATGGTACACTAAAAGGGTTATTCACAACATCAGGTGATGTTTATTCCTGGGATGCATGGGAGGTCCAACGTTCACAAATCAATTGATCTGATCGGTCATAAAAATAAATAAATAAATAAATAAATAAATAAATAAATAAATAAATAAA
>NW_019154376.1:15106-26878 GCF_002288905.1 Enhydra lutris kenyoni | reverse complement strand
AAATAAATAAATAAATAAATAAATAAATAAATAAATAAATAAATAAAAGACAAGGACCATATCATCCTCCCATTTGATGCAGAAAAAGCATTCGGCAAAATACAACATCCTCTCATGATTAAAACTCCTCCAGATACAGGGATAGAGAGAACATGTCTCATATTATAAAAGCCATCTATGAAGAGCCCACAGCAAATATCATTCTCAATGGGGAAAAACTGACAGCTCTTCCCTTAAGGTCAGGAACATGACAGGGATGCCCACTCTCACCACCTTTGTTCAACATAATATTAGAAGTCCTAGCCTCAGCATTTGGACAATAGCAAATAAACGGATTCAAGTTGTGATAGAAGAAGTCAAATAGTCTCTCTTTGCATATGACAATATACTTTATGTGGAAAACCCAAAATACTTCACTCCTAAATGACTTGAATCCACACAGAAATTCAGAAACATATAGAATTCCAAAATCAAAACACAGATAACTCTTGCTTTTCTATACACTAACAACGTGAATAGAGAAAGAGAAATTAAGGCATCAATTCCATTAACCATAGCACCCATACCGATAAGATGCCTAGGAATAAACCCAACTAAAGAGATAATTTATTTCTACTGTATAAACTACAGAAAACTGAGGAAAGACATTGAGGAAGATGCAAAGAGATGGAAAAACATTCCATGCTCCTGGATTGGAAGAGTCAACATTGTAAAAATTCATATGCTGTCCAGAGAAATCTACGCATTCAACACAATCCTTACCAAAATACCATCAAAACTTTTCACAGCCCTAAGACAAACAATCCAATTTCCATGTAGCCAGAAAAGATCTTGAATAGCCAGGGGATTGTTGAACAAGGAAACGAAAGCGGAACACATCACAATGCCCGACTTCAAGCTAGTTTACAAAGCTGTGATCACCAAGACAGCATTGGTACTGGCACAAAAACAGACCCATTGCTCAATGGAACAGAATAGAAACCCAAGAAAGGACCCTCATGTCTATGGTTAACTAATCTTTGACAAAGCAGGGAAGAGTACTCAGAGGAAAGAAAACAGTGCCTTCAATAAATGGTGCTGGGAAAATTGGACTGTCACATACAGAAGGATGACACTGGACCTTCTCTTATGCTATATGTAACCATAAATTCAAAATGGATGAAATACCTCAATGTTAGACAAGAGTCCTTCAAAATCCTAGAGGAGAACCCAGGAAGCAACATCTTCAAACTCAGCCACAGCAACTTCTTTCAAGACACGTCTCTAAAGACAAGGGAAACAAAAATAAAAATAAACTACTGTTTCTCAAGATAAGAAGGTTATGCACAGCAAAGGGACCAATCAACAGAACTTCTGATTGGGAGAATATATTTGCAAGTGATATATCCAATAAGGGATTAATATCCAAAATATAGAAAGAACTTATACATGAGAGACATAATACACAAAAACCTGAGTAAATATATCTGTTTATCTTCTGAATTAACATTTAACTCAACCATTCAAACAACTACACAAAGTATCAGAACTCATTTCTAAAATTTGTCCTAGGGAAATACTCAGCAATTTATATTTTCACCTAATACAAGTCGGTGGGCCTTATCAAGTGAATACACACATAATACACTAGGTATTCTCCTTCATCTACAAAGATACCTTGAAATCACTATTGCTATTACGTTTTTATGGAGTTATCTAAAATGTCAAGGGCAGGGATGAAAGAAAAGTATACATACTGGTTTGAAAAATATTCAAAGACGTCTATTGAGAAAAATGACTTCATACATAGGATGGTGGGAAGACCAATGTCAGCTCTCCAAACCAGTATGTTTGTTATTATGCAAGATAATAAACAGTATGTGTCTTATGGTATTTTTTTTAAATTTATCACTTAAGGTTGAGATATATCTCCAAATGCTTAAGATTATTTGAATTAGAATTAATAAAAATTATTTTAATAAAGTATTAGAATTAAGAGTTGACACATTCAAGCATTTAAATAACGGAAACCCAAAGGAAAATCTTATTTGTCAATGATAATTTAAAGATAAATATGTTATGTATTTTATACTTTCACATAGATACATATAATTAAATGTTAAAATGTAAATAAGTTATATACTTGTGTGTTAAAAAAAATAAACGTCTCGCTTAATTTCAAACAAAACATGATAGAATTCTTGAAAGAATTGGTGTTGTACCTTCTAATCTCTTATGAACTTGTAGTAAATGTGGTGGAAGTGATATTTTAATCAATGGGTGATATCTACAAGTATCTGTGTACTTCTTTACTCAATTTATGGTAAATTAAACTAAGGTCTACACTTAATAATACTATATTCATGTGAATGTGATCACTTGAAAGTAATAATAATTCTCTCTGGCAAAAATATATAATAAATAAGCAAAAGCAAATGAACTTGCAAATATGAGACTTTGTCTGAACTAAGACATTTTCAGAAAAATAATAGAATTTGAAGCAGACCTATTATCACTGACTGATACAGCTAACAGCAGGTAAATGAAAAGTTCCTATATGTTAAATTAACTCCTAAGACTATGATCTTTTTTAAAAAGTGGGTATTTGTTTTTTGTGTCTTTTGTTCTCCTTTCATTCTTAATCAAGACCTATAGTGTTGTAAATCTTCCTCACAAAATACATCCTAAGAATGTTTCAAAAAAAAAAATACTAAGCATCCATCAGTCATTTCTAGTGGTGCATTACTCCTTTTTAAAATTTTTTATTTATTTTCATACTTCTTTTCAGTGTTCCAGAATTCACTGTTTATGCACCACACCCAGTGCTCCATGCAGTACATGCCCTCCCTAATACTCACCACCAGGCTCATCCAACTGCCCACTCCGCTTCCCTCCAAAACCCTCAGATTGTTTTCAGAGTCGACAGTCCCTCACGGTTCATCTCACCCTCCAATTTCCCTCAATTCTCTTTTCTTTTCCAACTCCCCATGTCCTCCGTGTTATTCCTTATACTCCTCAAATAAGCAAAACTGTAAGATAATTGCTCTCTCAGTTTGGCTTATTTCACTCAGCATAATCTCCTCCAGTCCCATCCATGTTGATACAAAACTTGGGTATTCATTCTATCTGATGGAGGCATAATACTCCATAGTGTATAGGGACCACATCTTCCTTATCCATTCATCCATTGAAGGGCATCTTGGTTCTTTCCACAGTTTGGAGTGTGTGGCCATTGCTGCTATGAACATTGGGGTACAGATGGCCCTTAATTTCACTACATCTGTATCTTTGGGGTAAATACCCAGTAGTGCAATTGCAGGGTCATAGGAAAGCTCTATTTTTAATTTCTTAAGGAATATCCACACTGTTTTCCAAAGCAGCTAAAGCAACTTGGATTCCCACCAACAGTGTAAGAGGGTTCCCATTTCTCCACATCCTCTGTAGTACACGTTGTTTATTGTCTTGTTAATTTGGGTCAATCTAACTGGTGTAAGGTGGTGTCTCAATGTGGTTTTATTTGAATCTCCCTGATGGCTAGTGTTGATGGACATTTTATCATGAGTCTGTTAGCCATTCACATGTCTTCATTAGAGAAACGTCTGTTCATGCCTTCTGCCCATTTTTTGACATGATTATCTGTTTTGTGTGTGTTGAGTTTGAGGAGTTCGTTATAGACCCTGGATCTCAGCCTTTTGTCTATATTGTCATTTGTGAATATCTTCTCCCATTCCGTGGGTAGCCTCTTTGTTTTTTGACTGTTTCTTTTGCTGTGCAGAAGCTTTTGATTTTGATGAAGTCCCCAAAATTCACTTTTGCTTTTGTTTCCTTTGCCCTTGGAGACATATCTTGAAAGAAGTTGCTGTGGCTGATGTCGAAGAGGTTATTGCCTATATTCTCCTCTAGGATTCTGATGGATTCCTGCCTCACGTTGAGGTCTTTTATCCATTTCGAGTTTATCTTTGTGTATGGTCTAAGAGAATGGTCAAATTTCATTCTTCTACATATAGATGTCCAAATTTACCAGCACCATTTATTTAAGAGACTGTATTTTTCCACTGGATTTTTTTTTCCTGCTTTGTTGAAGATTATTTGAACATAGAGTTGAGGGTCCATATCTGGGCTCTCTACTCTGTTCCACTGGTCTATGTTTCTGTTTTTATGCAAGTACCATGCTCTCTTGGTGATCACAACTTTGCAGTAAAACTTGGAATTAGGCAATGTGATGCCCCCAGTTTTATTTTCCTTCTTTAACATTTCCTTATCAATTCGGGGGCTCTTCTGATTCCATACAAATTTTAGAATTGTTTGCTCCAGCTCTTTGAAAAATGCCAGTGGAATGTGGATCAGAAGGGCATTGAAAGTGTAGATTGCTCTTGGCAGTATAGACATTTTAGAATGTTTATTTTGTGATCCATGAACGTGGAATGGTCTTCATTCTTTTTTGTGTCTTGTTCAGTTCCTTTCATGAGTGTTCTGTAGTTCCTCGAGTACAGATCCTTTACCTCTTTGGTTAGGCTTATTCCGGGTATCTTATGGTTCTTGGTGCTATAGTAAATGGAATCGATTCTCTAATTTCCCTTTCTGTATATTCATTGTTAGTGTATAAGAAAGCAACTGATTACCGTGTATTGATTTTGTATCCGGCCACATCACTGAATTGCTGAATGAGTTCTAGTAGTTTGGGGGTGGAGTTTTTTGGGTTTTCTATATAAAATATCATGTCATCTGCGAAGAAAGAGAGAGTTTGACTTCTTCATTGCCAGTTTGAATACCTTTTATTTCTCTTTGTTGTCTGATTGCTGTAGCTAGGACTTCTAATAATATGTTGAACAAGAGTGGTGAGAGTGGTCATCCTTGTCGTGTTTCTGATCTCAAAGGGAAGGCTGCCAGCTGTTTCCCATTGAGGATGATATTTGCTGTGGGTTTTTCATAGATAGATTTTATGAAATTGAGGAATGTTTCCTTTATCCCTATACTTTGAAATGTTTTAATCAGGAACAATGCTGGATTTTGTCAA
Source organism: Enhydra lutris kenyoni (assembly GCF_002288905.1). Lineage (NCBI taxonomy): Eukaryota > Metazoa > Chordata > Mammalia > Carnivora > Mustelidae > Enhydra > Enhydra lutris. The sequence continues at coordinate 21,882 of NW_019154376.1, read as the reverse complement.
ATGCTTTTTCTGCATCAATTGAGGGGACCGTGTAGTTTTTATTTCTTCTCTTATTGATTTGTTCTATCACATTGATTGATTTGGAATGTTGAACCACTGTTGCAAGCCAGGGATGAATCCCACCTGGTCATGGTGGATAATCGTTTTAATGTGCTGTTAGATCCTATTAGCTAGGATCTTGTTGAGAATCTTAGCATCCATATTCATCAGGGATATTGATCTGACATTCTCCATTTTGGTGGTTTCTTTGCCTTGTTTGGGGATCAGAGTACTGCTGGCTTCATTGAAACAGTCCGAAAATTTTCTTTCTGCTTCATCTTTTTGAAACAGCTTCAGGAGAGTAGGTATTGTTTCTTTGTTCAATGTTTTGTAGAATTCTCCAGGGAATCATTCAAGTATAGGGCTCTTGTTTTTTGGGAGTTTTTGATCACTGCTTCAATCTCGTTACCAGATATCATTCTATTCTGGTTGTCAATTTCTTCCTGGCTTTGTTTTGGAAAGTTACAGATTTCCAGAAATGCATCCATTTCATCTAGGTTGCTTAACTTATTGGCATATAACTGTTGATAATAATTTCTGATGATTGTTTCTACTTCCTTTGTGTTAGTAGTGATCTTTCCCTTTTCATTCATAATTTTAGTAATTTGGGCCTTCCCTCTTTTCTTTTAGATTAGTTTGGCCAAATGGCTTATCGATCTTATTGATTCTTTCAAAAAACCAGCTTCTAGTTTCATTGATGCGTTCTGCTGTATCTCTAGTTTCTATGTCATTGATCTCTGCTCTAATATTGATTATTTCCCTTCTTGCTTGTGGAGTTGGCTTAATTTGTTGTTGATTCTCCAGTTCTTTATGGTGTAAAGACAGTTGATATATTCTTGATTTCTCAATTTTTTTAGGAAGACTTGGATGGCTATGTATTTTGCCCTTAGGACCAGCTTTGCTGTATCCCATAGGTTTTGAACCGAAGTATCTTCCTTCTCATTGGTTTCCATGAATTGTTTCAGTTCTTCTTTGATCTCCTGGTTGATACAAGCATTCTTAAGCAAGGTGGTGTTTAGCTTCCAGTTGTTTGAGTTCCTTCCAAACTTTTCCTTGTGATTGAGCTCCAGATTCAAAGCATTGTGATCTGATAATATGCAGGGAATAATCTTAGTCTTTTAGTATCAGTTGAGCCCTGGTCTGTGACCCAGTATGTGGTCTTCTGGAGAAGATTACATGTGCACTTGAGAGGAATGAGTATTCTGTTGTTTTAGGGTGAAATGTTCTGTATATATCTATGAGGTCCATCTGGGCCAATGTGTCATTGAATACTCTTGTTTCTTTATTGATTTTCTGTTTGGACGATCTGTCTATTACTGAGAGTTGTATGTTAATATCCCCTACTATTAATGTATTCATATCAGTAAGACTCTTTTTTCTTGATTAACAGTTGTCTTATGTAGTAGGCTGCTCCCATCTTGGGAGCATAAATATTTACAATTGTTAGATCTTCTTGGTGGATAGACCATTTAACAATGATGTAGTGTCCTTCTGTATCTCTGACTACAGTCTTTAGTTTAAAATGTAATTTATCTGACGTGAGAATCGCTACCCAAGCCTTCTTTTAGGCCCACTGGCATGAAAAATTCTTCTCTATCCCTTCACTTTCAGCCTGGATGTACCCTTAGATTCAAAATGAGTCTCTTGTAGACGACATATAGATGGGTCCTGTCTTTTATCCAATCTGCAACTCTGTGCCATTTTATGGGCAAAGTTAGGCCACTCCCTTTGAGAGTGATTATTGAGAGATACTTTTTTATTGACATCGTGTTACCTGTGAAGTCTTTGTTTCTATAGATTGTCTCCATAAAATTCCGTTCACTGATATTCGTTTTTTTTTTTTTCCTCTTTTATAGAACCCCTTCCCTCTTAATATTTCTTGTAGTGCCAGCTTGGGGGGTCACATACTTTTTTGAACCTTGCCTGTCATGGAAGCTCTTTATCTCTCCATCTAATCTGAATGTCAGTCTTGCCGGATAAAGTATTCTGGGCTGCATGTTCTTCTTATTTAGTGTCCTGAATACATCTTGTCAGCCCTTTCTGGCTTGCCAGGTTTCTGTGGACAGGTCTGACGTTATTCTGATGGGCTTTCCTCTGTAAGAAAGGAATCTCTTCCCCCTAGCTGCTTTCAAGAGTTCCTGTGTACAATTATGATTCATCAGTTTTGCAAGAAGGGGTTTTGAGGTCTTTCTAGATTCTATAACCTTGGGGGGAGACCCTCCTGCTTCTAGTAAATAAACGCTGGTTCCATTCTCCAGGTTTGGACAATTTTCATGGAGAATTTGTTCAACTAGATCCCCTAATTTTCTTTCATTCTCCTCCCCCTTATGGTTTCCAATAATTCTGACATTGGAATGTTTCATGGTGTCATTTATTTCTCTAATTCTGTTTTCGTGGCTTCTAAGCTGTTTGTCCCAGTCTTCCTCTTGATCCTTTTTCTCTATCAGTGTGTCCCCTAGATCACTAATCCTATCTTCTTCCTCAATGACCCTAGCTGTTAGAGAATTTAGATTAGATTGGAACTCATTGAAAGCATTGTTAACATAATCCCTGGTGGCTTTCACTTCTGCCCTAATCAATTCCATTTTGTCATCAGTGGGTTTCTCCAACCTAGCGATTGCCTGGATAATTGTTATCCCGAATTCCCTTTCCCACATACTGTTTATGTCCATATCCGATAGCTCTGATGGAGAGGGTACAGTCTCTGAATTTTTCTTCTGTTGGGCATTCCTCCTCCTAGTATTTTGGTGAGAATTGGATGAAGGAATGTGTAACTGAATGTATTAAGTGTGGTGCAGGCAATGTGCACTCTGGAACACTTCTGAGCTATAGGGTGTCCCCATTAAAAAGAAAGAAAAAGAAAAAGCAAGAGAGAGAGAGAGAGAGAGAGAGAGAGAGAGAGAGAGAGAGATACAGGGAAAAAATGAAAAAAGAATTCTCATTCTTAAATGAATATAAAAAGTATACAAACAGAAATAGACAAAGAGGAAAAAAATTAAATGACAAGAGAAAAATAAAACACAGCCAAAATGAACCCCAAGTATAAGATTTATATACTACCAGAGCAAAAACAAATACACAGAACCAGTGACAGAAAAAACAGATGGGAGGGTGGTTATAAATTCTCTATCTTTAACAAAGATATATCTTGATATCTTTGTTAAAGGACTCAACTTTCCCGAGATAAAGGGGATTAAGCTGGTTTATATATAGGGGTAGCATTGATTGGGGAAAGGGGATTACCTTGATGCATATCTCTATATGAATATTAAAAAATATAAATTAAACAAAAAATAGGAAAGCACAAGAAAAACACATATAATGTTTCAAAAAAGTTCAATTTAAGAGGTTATTATGGAATTTTTTGTACTGAACCTCTCATTGTGATGGTGAATAGGTTAAAACATTTTAAAAATTGAAAAGAACGAGAATAGAGGGAACAAATTAAAAATAAAAGTTGTATCTATGAAGTAGTGGTGTTTGTCCTCTTGATTTTGTTTTTATTTTTGTTTTTCTTTTTGGTTGGCTTTCTGAGGGAGGGGTCTGCCACTTGATTTTTCTCAGTCTTGCTAGAATTGTGTCCTCCTAACCCCTATAAAGGGTCTGGGCTCTGAGGAAACAGGTTTTTCAGGATTTTGTTCTCTGGAGTTTTTTTTGTTTTTTTGTTTTGATTTTCTTTTCTCTCTTTGGTGGCTTTTGGCTGTTCTTTGGAGTTTTAGAGGAAAGCAAACTGCACCCAGACCTCCATCTCAGAGAGAAGCCTCAGTCTGTCCCCTCTGGGTGCTTCAGAGCACATAAATTTCCCCTCTGCTATGTTAGGGCGGGTCCCCAGCCATGGTCTCAGGGGTCAGAGGAAATCCTGCTTTTACTCAAAACCACGTGAAGTACTAGTGCAGAGAGCTGGTTTCCAGTGGCTTCCTCCACTGCTGCTGCCTGGGCAGGTCCAGACATCCAGAGAGGTCCCAACCAGAGATAGCACACTGAGTTTTTCACTCTGGCCCGAGCTAGGAGTGTTCAGACTCGCCAGGTCCTAGAGAGCACTGGCTAGTGCCTGTGCAGACCTCTCTTAGGGGAGGGGGTTTTGTTACTGGACCTACTGTCTGCACATGCAGAATGCAAAATCTATGGTCTAGAGAGCGCTGGCTGGCATCCACAACAGACTTACTCAAGTGCACCACCACCCAGATGCTCTCTTGTGTGCCAGCAGCTCAGGGGCCAGGGCCTGGATTCTTCGCTGCACTCTCTCTGGCTCAGCACCAGTGGTGGCCATCCTGGGTCCCTCTTGAGTGCAAGAGCAGTGGCATATGTGAATGAGCTTCAGCTGATGTGGGAGGACCTCCACCCTCCCCTAGGGCAGCCAGGGGACTTTGAGTTGAAGGGCCTCTTGGACCCTCATCCCACACATCTGTGATTCCTCCTTAATGTAAAGGTCTGAGAGTTTCTTCTGGATAAAGGAAAGGGCCCAGGGGAGTTGTGGGTGTTGGCATTGTGACAGAGCAGATGGGTCTGGGGACAGCTTTAGCCCCTAAGGGAGTCATTCAGAACCCAGACCACTCCCAGCCCTGACTCTCCTTCAATCCTAGGACCCAGAACAGAGGCTGTGGGAATCATCACACTCAGCAATCTGATAGAACCTGAACACTGGGTAGTCACAGGGTCCTCAGGAGACCCAGTGAGTCTCAGGGACCAAACATTGCACATCCTGTGGGAGATTAGTGTAAGGGCAAGAAGGCCCACTTGTGGCACTTAGTGAAAGTGACAGCAGTTGGGCACAGGAGGTAATGGTTGAGGTATTGGAAGGGTACTGGGAATGTCTGGTTAGAGACAGAGTCCCTTTGTTCCCTCCTTGGTTGGATCCTCACGGAGCAATGGTGTGAGCAGTGAGGGTAATGCAGAGGCCAGACACCACCCCTCGCTGGGCACATGCAGTTGAATTCAAGTGGCAAGTGGGCAAGGAGACAGACTGAGGAGTATGTCCAGCTCCCCTGGGAAGGACAGATGTACTCACACCATTGATCAAGGACTCACATTCATTTTGCCAACCTGTGAGACCAGGCCTGTTTCAAGCATGACTGCCAGATCATAGGTGGACAAGGACTAGGACTGGTCTCTGACAGGACCTGGAAGCCCAGGGACCCAGGTTCGCACAGGGGTTCCCTAGGATATTGGTTTGGGAGGGTTCCCTGTCCTCTGACTCCTCTGCCCAACTGTCTATCCCCAGGGCCATCTCCTCCATCTTGACCACATGGCTAGAACCATAGCCTGAGGATTTTGTCCAGTCCCCAGAATTTCCCAGACTTAATATGCTGCTAGTATACCTGGGTCTCAATATGCCAGCCTCAGATTTGGACCATGCCCAGCTTCTGCTCTTATAGCTGCAACAGCTTGAGCCCAAGAAGCCAGAGTCTGGCAGTAAGAAGCACTGGACTTACTGATGTGGGCCTGTGGAGGGGACTGGGTGGGCCACAGTGAGCAAACCTTCATAGAATGCAGTTGGGCCGAGAGGAGTGAGTAGTCTCAGATCCCTGTCCCCATGGTCTTTAGTCAGGGAGAACTCCCAGGGATTGTTTCTTGGACACATACAGGATGGAATGGTGGGAAAAGTTTCCGTTATTTAGAAGGTACATGGGAAGTCAATCATGCTGATGATACTCTCTCTTCATGGAGCCATAAAACTAGGCCCAGAGCAGGATCCTGATCCATCTCAGAAACTCGGCCCAGCTCCCACGGTGGCACCTGCTGTGTCATCGGAGACAAAGCTCGCCCACTCCGTCTGTGGTGCTGGAGCTCACCTCTCAGAAAGAAGAGTGGTGCCACCTCCCCTGTTGGGTCCAGTGCAGTTGGTAGTCAGGGCTCTAATTCACTCTCGTGAGATAGAAGAGCTATCAGCCCCTTTGCCAAACCCGGTGGTCCAGCGGGGTCCTGCCCCTACTCTTGAGGTTCCTGAAGGGCTCAATCCAGCAGTGGTCTCAGTGGAATAACTAGCCTCAAACCCCAAGCAGCAGCTCATACTGACTGGAAACCCACGGATGTATTCCCCTTCCCTGTATTTGCCCTCCATGTAATTTTTGTATTTTGTATCGATCTGCATAATGGCTTAATAGATTTTGTACATTAAATGAAGTAGAATTTGAGTTTACATAGAAGTTTACTCTGATCCTTTTCAATGGTATATCGAGGTGCCTTTAAGTACCTTAAGAGTATTGCACAACCATTTACTTGTAGAACATTTCCATCACAGAGAAACCTGGGCTACTTATTACTCACTGATCATTCCCCCACTTCAGTCCCTGCAACCACTGCTCTTCACTCTGTCTCTGGTATTTTATATCCTCTGGGATTTCATAGGCCTGGAATCCTACAATATGGCCTTCTCTGTCTAGCTACAGAACATAGGAAAGATACTTTTTTTTTTTTTTTTGGAAGATACATATTTTTTAATGTACTTTAAAAATAACATTTTATTACAAAGGAATGTCCCTGAAAGAACAATCATCATGGGAAGCCCCAAAATAAATTACTTTCATTATCTGGGGTAGTGTTCCCTTTCATAAGGAGACCTTGAATGGCAGGAACTGGGGAAATGTCTGGGTCCATGTGACAACTTCAAATTCTTTCATTTTCCTGCATAGGCCACATTTAAACTATTGTGGTGTGCTTTTTATAAAATATTAAAATCACAATTAAATCTTCCCATTTATTACTAACAAATCAGTAATAGAGGAAATTATTCTTTA
>NW_019154376.1:2126-15006 GCF_002288905.1 Enhydra lutris kenyoni | reverse complement strand
TGTGTGTGTGTGTGTGTGTGTGTGTGTGTGTGTGTGTGTGTGTGTGTAACACTTCGGGAGGCAGGGAGAGTTTTTGGCTGGGCTCTTGTTCTACATAATGTTCCCACAGTGGACAGGCACTGTTGTTGTGGTCCCCTTGGACATTCTCAGTGACAGCCCTCAAAGTCCTGTCTTTGAACAACTGATCCATTTCCAATTACTTCACTCTCATGGTTCATGTGATAATTACATCTGTGCCATAAATCTCTGTTTCTTTCTGTCTGATTCCTAGAAGCTTCACCACTTGAATGTCTTTAGCTCAGGGAGGTTCCCCTTGTACCTATGGCGTCGGAGGTGCATGACAACCCAGCGAGTGAGAAGGCCACTAATGGAGGGACTCTGGGTTCCTGACAGACCACATGAAGGTGCTCAGTCTCCAATCTGAAGATACACTCAGCAATGTCATGTGGGGAAATCTATGGTAACATGCTAACAGAATTTGGGGAGTTATTTGGTAATTCAGCATAACATAATGTACCCACAACATGTTGAAATCAGCAAGTAAACTTCAATAGTTATCAGCCTAGAACCTAGAGAAAATGACCAAAGAAGCACCTGGCTTCCTCGGTCAGTAGGGAATGAGATACTTGATCTCAGGGTCATGAGTTTGAGTCCCACATGGAACACAGAGTTGATGTAGGAATCAAAAGAAAACAACAGGACTGACACATGACCAAATCAGTTGGGCTTGAACAATAGAGCTGGTCGGTGGTCAGCTGGATCCTCTCTTCTGTTCTTTCAGCCATTCGGCCCTGAGCACTCAGGTGGTACCAGTGCTTATCAGGCAACCAATTTCTCCCTCGAGGAGCTCTGGGCCTAGAGGAGCAGATAGACAAACGTGAACTGAAAAAGTGAATGAAAAGAGCATTTTCTCCATAAGAAAAGAGCAAGGGACTACAACTGGGTCCAGAGCTCCTATAGGTGATGGGTCCAACAAAGAGGTGCTGAGATGATATTGAGTTTTCCTGTGGCAGGAAAAGAAGGAGGCAGCCCTGCACAAATCTGAGTGTATTTAGTCTGGCAGAGGGTCCCACGGTGCAGAGGATTGGAAGGAGAAGGGAGGCCATGATGTTTGGAGGAAGCTAAAATGGGGAGCGGAGAGAAAAAGAAGGAGGACCACAGGCTAGGGCAGGTGGACAGTATCATTACCATGCTCCTAGTGCTGTGTGACCATATTACCCCACACTCGGTGGCTTAAACAAGAAACAAAGTCTCACAGTCTCACAGGAGACTATAAGTACAGCAATCCAGGAGTGTACAGCTAGGGGGTCCTGCCAGACCCCTTCAGTACTTTGGTGTTATTTGCAACACCAAGGCAGAACCTGCTTCACTGAGAACCTGAGCTCATTTAGGGGTGTTGGCAGGATTCAGTCCATCTCAAAAGGCCTGAGTTCTTCTGTCTGTTGTTGGCTCTCTTTGCTAGGGCACATGCTCATGTGTGTGTAGGGCACAACGTAGTGGCTTGTACTCCAAGGTGAGGATCTGAGAGAGAACATGAGTCAAAGGCAGCAGGGGATGGGAATGAAATTTTAGAACTAAATCTCAGATGGGGATTTTGGGTCTTGTGGCCATGTTCTGTGGAATGGATGGAATCTCTAAGTCCAGACCACAAAGATGTTTAAACCGGATAAGTGTTTTCAGGTAACCACTGGGAGGAGAAGGTGAAGACCCCTGCAGGGTTAGTGCCTTGCCAAGAATCAAAGGCGGTAAGAAAGCTGAAGCAGGCATGAACCCATCTCTTTGTGAGTGTCCTCAAATTTGGAGCTCTGGATACATCCATCCAATTGCTTGAGGACTCTGGAAAACATTGTGTGGAAGGCAGGGACTAGAAATATGGAGAAGATTTCAGGGTGAGGGTGAGGATTGATATCACAGACAGGAGGCATGCCAGCAAGATATTGTCTGAGGGGGAGCCCAGGTCATGGAAACCCACTGAATGGACCCCTATCCACATAACACTCATTGGAAAGGAGGTAATAGCTCTCAGCACAGGATATTCAGTCTCTAGTGGTAAGGGTGAATCCTGACAATCAAGGCTAAGGCTCCAATACCTTTTTTAGGGTTTGCTTTGCAAATTAGAAAGCCTAGGTTCCTTGGAAACTATGGCCCACCTCTCTGTAGATGGGGCTATCACCTTCTGGGACTCCAGAATGTGAGCACTAATGAACAGATGTGTGCCCACAGGAATGGTTGTGCACACATACACACACACACACACACACACACACACACACACACACACACACACCATTAGTGACTGTAGGGTGGGATCTAATGAGTTGCAGAGTAAGACAAAGTGAAAAGAGGAGGAAAATGTGCTTGGAGTTATCTCCTACATGTGACACCATTCCTACAATATCATAGACATTATTCCACTTATGTCTGTGGACATCTGGATGAAGTCCATGCTAGAATCATCTTTATTGTACAGATCAGATACAGACCACCCCTGACAGGGATAATGGCTTATCCAGGGACACAAACAGGTAAGAGTGGATAGTTGTGTCTGAAGCCAGGTGGGGCCCTGGCTGCCCTCATCTCATCCTTGGGGGTCGGTGGAGAGGGGTCTGTTGGTGTCCCTATGTACAGATGTGACTTTGTATGCAGAAAGGAGATGAGAAGATGGCAGCCCGGAGCACTATTTATGTAGTTGATAATCCATGGGGGACTTGGGTAGGTGATCTTAAGAAGTGACGTCACTTCCTTGACCACAGATCCCAACAGAATTTGGAACCCCTCAACCAGGCACCCACATTCTAGTGTAGTCCAGTACCAGAGTTACATGTCTGGAGACATCTGATACAGAAAGATATCTCTTGCTGCTTGCCTACTTCTTGGGTCTCTGCCTTCCAAAACCCCAAGGAATGGCTTTCTCAAATACTGCAGACACTTGCCCAAACCTCGTTCCCAATGCCTCAGGGCATTTGATAGGAGGTTCCATAAAGTGATTTGAGAGCAAGGTTCTGGATAAGGGTGCCTGAAACATGTAGGGTTAGGATTAGGGCCTCGGGGCTTGGCTGGTCCTATCAGCTGGATCCTAGGCCAGCTTTCCCAGTGGCTGATTAGAGGACAGAATTCAGGTTGTGTCAGACTGTGCATTACTGTCCAGGGTGACGTATGAATGTGGGAAGGCATCGTGGGTCATGCACATTCCCCCTAATCCAGGGCATTGAGCAGCTCCATAGGGCATTTTTTCCTTCTGGAGAGCACGGAGAGTCCTGTTGTGTGGCTCCGGAGACCCCAAACTGGAGGGCTTATGTTTCAGGACTCTGGGGACAGAAGTCTGAAAACCCAAGCTAAGTTTATGGTTAGGGCCTAGGGCATGGATCACCGATCTGCAGAGGCTGACAGGAGGTATTCAGATTCTGAAGTTAGGGCGAGGGTCAGGCATTCGCTCAGACTAGAATTTGTGACCACTAAGGCCTCTGTATGTTGAGGTGGGCTCCTGAGGACGTGGAGGTTTCTCCAGCTCTGGGGGTTTTGAGTAGTTCCAAAGAGAAAGCTTTCATTCTTGGGGAGAGGTGGAATCCTGCTGTATGACTCCTGGGTCTCCCACATGGAGGGATTCAGAGCATGGCTCTGAGTATGGATGACTAAAAACTCAACCTAGGGTTAGGGTTAGGGCCTAGGGGCATGGCATGTCCGATCTGATGACTCTGGCACCAGCTACATGGGTGGCTGACTTCAGGTTGGGCCTCAGGCTGAGGGACCGAATGTATATTACTGTCCAGGGTCGGCTTCTGCAGTGAGGGGGTGGAGCTTTGGGCTTGTGCCACTTTCTCCTAATGTGTGGTTTTTGTGCAGCTCCATAGGGCACATTTTCCTTCTGGAGGGCAGACAGAGTCCTGTGGTGGGCTCCAGAGTTCCCTATCTGGAGGGCTTGTGAGCCAGGACTGAGAACAGAAGTCTGAATACCCAAGATAGGGTTAGGGTTTGGGCCTAGGGTGTCGCAGGCCAAATCTGTGGACACTGAGGCAAGCTCCCTGATATCTAGGGTTAAGAGGAGTGTCAGAAGGTCGCCCAAACTGGAGTTTGTGTCCATGAGATCCGCCTTACATGGGTGTAGCCTCGTGGGACCATGGAGTTTTCTCCCATACTGGGGGCTCTTGCTCAGATCCAAATAGCTTGTTCTATTCTGGGTTATAGGTGGTGTCCTGTTTTATGGCTCAGGGATCCTCCATATGGAGGGATTCAAGAACAGGGCTCCGAGTATGGATGCCTAAAAACTCACACTAGGGTTAAGATTAGGTTCTTGCTTTTTGGAGCTATAGAAAACCCTCAGAGATGGAAGAAATCTGCTTTGCCCCTGAGGCCAAGTCCACTTTTGCAGGCCCCCGTGGACACATTCACCACATTCACCCTTAGCCTGAGCCCCATTTTGAACATAGCCTCAAGTGTACCTCAGCCCTGAGCCAGGTATAAGGCCTGCCATGCTACTGGACCTAATCCTAACTCTCAGTGGCTTTTCAGGCATCAATATCTGGACCACTGCTCTTGAATCCCTCGATATGGGGGACCACTGAGCCATAAAGCAGGACACCACCTTCAGCCCAGAACAAACCAAGTGATTTGGAATGGCGAAACCCCCAGAGAGGGAGGAAATTCCATGCCACTATGAGGCCACCTATGAGTTCGGTGAAACTCATGGACACAAACTCCAGTTGTGAGGCATCCTGTCACTCGCCTTCATCTCAGATCCCAGGGATCTTACCTCAGCCTCTAGAGATTGGGCCTGGAATGCCCTAGGCCCTAACCCTAGCACTAGCTTTGGTTCTCAGACTTCCATGCTCAAAGTCATGCTCCACAAGCCCTCCAGATAGGGAGGACTGAGCCACACCACAAGACTGTGCCTGTCCTCCAGAAAAAAAATGTGCCTTATTTAGTTGCATGCAACCCCGTATTAGGAGAAAGCTGCATGAAACACTGAAGCCAACCCATTGATGGAAGCCAGCCTTGGACACTAATACACATTCTGCCCTCAGTCAGAGCACTGACCTCCAGTCAGCCTCCAAGTAGCTGGCACCAGTGGTAATACTTCAGAATTTCCATGGCCCTAGGCACTACCATGAACCTTAGGTTGAGTTTTCATACATATATACCCAATGTCCTGCTCTTGAATCACTCCATATGGGGGACCCTTGAGCCATACACAGGACTGCACCTGTCCCCCAAAAGGAAACCATATTATTTGGAGCTTCACAAAACCCCCAGAACAGGAGAAAACTCCATGGCCCCAAAGGGCCACACACACATATACGATGGCCCTAGTGGACACAAATTCTAATCTGAGCTAATGCCTGACACTGCCCTCAATTCAGAATCTGGAACCTCGCCTCTGCATCTGCAGATCGGTGATCCATGCCCTAGAAACTAACCAGAAACCAGCTTTGGATTCAGACTTCTGTCTCCACAGTCCTGGAACACAAGTCCTCCATATTGGGGACTCCATTGCCACACCAGGACTCTCCCTGCCCTCCAGATTGAAATTGTGCCCTATGGAGCTGCACATAACTCCTATATTATGGGAAACATGCACTGCCCCCAATGTCACCCACTTGCATATGCCACCCTGGATACTAGTGGGCAGTGTGATGCAACTGAGTCCCATCTTCCAAGCAGCCACTAAGACGACTGGCCCCAGAGCCAGGATATTGAACCTGCCATACCCCTAGGTCCTTATGCTAAATCTAGTTTGGGTTATAGGGCATTAATACCCAGAACTTGTCTTTCGAATCCCTCCTTGTCCCCATGAGGCTAAACCTACATTCAGCAGATTTCATCCTCAGAGACTCCAATCAGCCATCAAGGTAGCTAGAGCCAGATTCAGCTAATCAGATCTTCCATGCCCCTAGGATGAAATCCTAACCCTAGTTTGAGTTTTCAGGCATCCCTTCACAGAGTCCTGCTCTGGAATCTCTCCACATACAGGATCCCTGAACATAAAACAAATTTCCTCCTTCCCCCCGGAGGAAACACTGCTTATTGGAGCTATGTAAAACCATCAAATATGGAAGATATCAGCTTTGCCCCTGAGGCCACGTCCACTTTTGCAGGCGGCCATGGATACAATTCCCCATTCTGACCCTTAGCCTGAGCCCCATTTTGAACACAGCCCAAGGTTACCTCGAGCAGAGCCAGGGTATAAGACCTGCCATGCTACTAGGACCTAATCCTAACTCTCAGTTGGGTTTTCAGGCATTAATACCCGGACCAATGCTCTCGAATCCCTTAATATGGGGGACCCGTGAGCCATAAAACTGAACATCTCTTGTCCAGAAGAGGAAACCTTGGTATTTGGAGCTGTGTCAAATCCTCAGGTTTGGAGAATCCTACTTGGCCCCCAAGGCCTCCATAATTTTGTAGCCTGCTCTGGACAAAAGTGCACAGTTTGACACACCCTAAGCACCTACCTGCAGTCAGAAGCCCAGGAAAATGGCCCAGGGACAGAAGATTGAACCTGACATACCCCTGGGCCCTAATCTGTACCCTAGCTTAGGTTTTCAGGCATCTGTCTCTAGAGGCCTGGCTTTGAATACCAACATATGGGCATCCATGAGCCACAAAACAGAACACCACCTGTCCCTAGAAGAATAACTTGCTTTTTTAAGCTCTGTCAAACCTTCAAGGTAGGAGAATCCTGAATGGCCCCTGACACACTGTCATATTCCAAGGTCTCCCTGGAGACAAACCCACATTGTGACCCATCAGCATGAAACCCCATTTCAACTCACATCCTGGGTAGTTTGCCCCAAAGCCAGCAGATCAAACTTGCCATGTTCTAAGGCTGCAATGGTAATGCAAGGTGGGTTCACAAGCATCCATACATAGAACCCTGCTATCAAATTGTTCCATATGAGTAACCCTGGAGTCATGAATCAGGACTCCCCCTCTCCCGTAGAAGGAAATCTTGCTGTTTGGAGAAGCTCACAATGCCAAGCATGGGAAAATCTTCATAGCTTCATGAAGCCACCCCCATTAGGCGGCCAACATGGACACAAGCTGCAGCATGAGTGAACATCTGACACATTGGCCTTTACTTCAGATGCTGGAGATCTCGGTTTAGCCATTGCAGTTTGGGTCTGCCATGCCCTAGACCCTGACCCTAACCCTAGTTGTGTTTTCAGACTTCTGTCCTCACACTTCTGGCCCACAAGCCTGCCATATTGGAAATTCTGGTGCCACAACGCACCACTCTGCATGCCCAACAGAAAGAAAAATTGCCCCATGGAACTGCCCAAAAAACCCAAATAAGGATCCACCTGCAAGGGCCTCGAGGGCACCCCAATTTCATAGGCCACCCTGTGCACTAATGCTCTGTTTGGCACAGGCTGAGCCCAGACCTCCTGTCAGCCACCCAGATAGCTGGCCGCATATTCAGCATATTGGACCTCCCATGGCCTGAGGCCATCATCTCTACCCAACCTGGGTTTTCAGGCATCTGTCCCCAGACCATATTTCAAATCCCTGCATATGGGGGAATTTGATGCACTAAAGAGTACTTCTCCTTCCCCATGGCAGGAAACCTTGCTGTTGGGATGGGTGTCAAACTCTTAGAGAAGGAGAAAACTGCATGGTCCATGAGGCCAAGCCCAATCAAGATGTACGCCCTGGGCCAACAACACGCATTGTGACCCTCAGCTTGAGCCCATTTTCAAACAAGCCCCCTCAGTAGCTGAAACAAGAGCCCCCATATCGGACCTGCCATTCCCCAAGGCAAAAATCCTAATAGATGGTGGGGTTTTAGGAGCACCTGTACCCAGAACCCATCTCTGGAATCCCTGTTTGTGGGGGACCCCTGAGACAGAAAACAGGACTATTCCCTTCCCCCAAAATGGCACCAGACTATTGGGAGGTGGGCAGAATCCCCAGAGAGGGAGAATCTTCCATGGCCCCACGAGGCCATTCTTACATTCTGTGGCCATTCTAGAGACAAAATCCAGAGAAAAAAGCCTGAGCTACTGCAACCCACTCGCCCTAATTTCAAATCCTGAGGAGCTCCCCTCAGGATCTACAGATAGGGCCTGCCATCCCCTCAGCCCTAACCCTAAACCTAAACTGAATTTGTGTTTTCTGACTTGTGTTCCCAGAGCCCTGGCCCAGACAACCTCCAGGTTGGGACCTCTAGAGCCAAACTGCAAGACTGTGCCTGCCCTCCCAAAGGAAACTGCCCTTTATAGTTGCCCAAATTGAAAATTTAAAAGCCCCCGAAGACAACCAAATTTTGTAAGCCACCCTGCACAAACATGTGCAGTCTGACACATCCTGTGCACAGCCCTCCAGTCAGACACCCAGGTAGATCGCCCTGAGACAGAAGTTTGAACTTGACATGCCCCCTGGCCCTAAATTGAACTGTAGCTTAAGTTTTTAGGCATATATGCCCAGAGGCCTGGTCTCAATTACCAACAAATGGAGAGTCCGTCAGGCCCAAAACAAAACGCCTCCTGTCCCCAGAAGGGAACCCTGCAGTTTGGAGCTGTTTCAAAGCCTCAGGGCAGGAGAATCCTGCATGGCCACTGAGCCACAGCCACATTCCAAGGTATCCCTGGACACAAACCCTCATTGTCACCCATCAGGATGAGACTCCATTTCAACTCAGCCCCATGGGTAACTCACCCCAGAGTCAGCAGATCGAAACTGCCTTGTTCCTAGGCACCAAAGGGAACGTGAAGTGGGGTTTCCATGCATCCATACGTAGAGCTCTGCTCTCGAATATTTCCATATGGGGGAATCTGCAGCCCTCAAACAGGACTCCTCCTGTCCCACAGAAGGGAAACTTGCTGTTTGGAACAGCTCACAACACCCAGCGTGGGAAAACCTCCATGGCCTCATAAGGCAACCCTCCATTAGGCAGCCATCACAGACACAAACTCCAGCCTGAGCGAACGTCTGTCACTCACCCTTACTTCAGATGCTGGAGATATCAATTCAGCCTCTGTAGATCGGGCCTGCCATGCTCTAGGCCCTAAATCTAACCATAGCTTGTGTTTACAGACTTTCGTGCTCACACGCCTGGCCCACAAGCCCTCCAGATTGGGAATCCTGCAACCAAAGCGCAGCACTCTGCTTGCACTCCAGAAGGAAAAAGTGCCATTTGGGGCTGCCCCAAGACCCCAAATGAGGATCAACCAGCAAGGCCCTCATAGGCACCCCAATTTCATACACCGCCCTGTGTGCTAATGCTCTGTCTGACACAGCCTGAGCCCTGATCTCCTGTTAGCCACCCAGACACCTGGCCGCATATACAGCAGATTGGACCTGCCATGCCCCTTGACTGTCATCTCATACCACACATGGGTTTTCAGGCATCTGTCCCCAGGCATTATGTCAAATCCCTCCATATGGGGAAACCTGATGCACAAAGCAGACTCCTCCTTCCACATGGCAAGAAACCTTGTTGTTGGAATGGGTGTCAAGCCCTCAGAATAGGAAAAACCTGCATGGCCCATGAAGCCATGCCAACTCATAAAGGCCGCCTGGGCACAAACACTCATTGTGACTCTCAGCATGGGCCCCGTTTTCAAATAAGGACCCTCAGTAGCTGGACAAAGAGCTAGCATATCATGTTTGCTATGTCCCTAGGCCCAAATCCAAATCCAAGGTGGGGTTTTCCAGACACCCATATCTAGAGCCCATCTCTGGAATCCCTGTTTTGGGGAGAAACCTGAGACAGAAAACAAGACTCCTCTCTTCCCCAGAATGAACCAAACTATTGGGAGCAGGGCATAATCACCAGAGAGGGAGAATCTTCCATGGACCCATGAGGCCACCACTACACTCCGTGGCCATCTGAGACACACATTCCCCAGACAACAGCCTGTGTTAATGCCTCACACTTGCCTTAATTTCAGATCCCGAGGAGCTGCCTTCAGGGTCTGCAGATCAGGCCTGCCATCACTTCGTCCCTAACCCTAACCCTAACCCTAACCCTAACCCTAACCCGAGCTTGTGTTTGCAGACTTCTGTCCCCAAAGCCCTGGCCCACATGCCCTCCAGGATGGGGCCTCCAGAGCCACACAGCAGGACTGTGCCTGCCCTCCCAAAGGAAACTCTGCCCGTCACAGTTGCCAAACACTCCAGATTAGGATAAACCTTCAAGTCCCCTGATGTCACCCCAATTTCCTGGGCCCAGCTGGACAAAAATGCACAGTCTGACATACCCTGAGCTCCTACCTCCAGGCAGACATCCAGGTAAAGGGCCGTAGTGTCAGAAGATTGAATCTGACATGCTCCTAGGACCTTATCTGAACCTTAGCTTACATTTTGAGGCATCTGTCCCCAGAGGCCTGTTCCTGAATACCAACATATGATCCAACATGTGGTCACTGAGCCACAAAATGGAACACCTCTTGTCCCAGGAAGGAAACCTTGCTCTTTGGAGCTGTGCCAAACCCTCAGGGTAGGAGAATCCTTCATTGCCCCTGAGCCACCGCCACATTCCAAGGTTTCCCTGGACACAAACAGGCATTGTCACCCATCAGAATGAGACTCCATTTCAGCTCAGCCCCCTGGGTAGTTGGACCCAGAGCCACCGGATAAAACTGCCAAGTTCCGAGGCTGCAATGGGAACGAGAGGTGGGCTTTCCAGGCATCCATGGGTAGAGCCCCGCTACCTAATCTTTCCATATGGGGGACCCTGAAGCCATCAAACAGGACAGACCCTGTCCCACAGAAAGAAAACATGGTGTTTGGAGCAGTTCACAAACCCCAGTGTGGGAAAACCTCCATTGCCTCATGAGATGACCCCTCCATTAGGCAGACCTCATGGACACAAACCCCAGCCTGAGCGAACCTCTGGCACTTGCTCTTACTTGGGTACTGGAGATATCAAATCAGCCACTGCATATTGGAACTGGCATGCCCTTGGGCCTGAACCGAAACCTAGGATGTGTTTTCAGACTTCTGTCCTCAGTTCTGGCCCACAAACCTTCCAGTTTGGGAATTCTGGAGCCACAACGCAGCACTCTGCCTGACCACCAGAAAGATTAAGTGCCCTATGGGGCTTCACAAAATCCCCAAAAGATGATCAACCAGCACGGTCCTTGATGGCACCCCAACTTCATAGGCTGCCCTGTGCACTAATGCTCTGTCTGACACAGACTAACAGGCAGCATATCCATCAGATTGGACCTGCCATGGCCCTAGGCCATCATCTCTACACAACCTGGGTTTTCGGCATCTGTCCAAAAACTTTACCTCAAATCCCTGCATATTGGGTACCTGATTCACAAAACAGAACTCATCATTCCCCATGGCAGTAAACCTTATTGTTGGGACAGGTGTAAAAACCCTCAGAGAAGGAGAAACCTGCATGACCCATGAGGCCAGGCCCAATCTGGATGTCCTCCTTGGAGAGAAAATATGTAGGAGAACTAGGAGGAGGCGCCTTTTCAACCTGTACCCTAACATGAGCTGATTACCTAACAAAGAACTCTGATCGCCATGAAATCAGCCTGAAATTAGAATTATACACGTCTGGATCTCAATGGGGGACGGAGACGCCAGTGGGCAGGTAAAACAGAGTGGGAACATTGGACTGGTATCGGAAGATAAACAAAAGGTGGAGGGAGCCACCAGAAGCAACCCATTGGAAAGTAATACCCCAATACGAGAGTGCCCTGTGACTGGGGACCAGCATTATCTTGGAGTCTGGTTGAAAGCACTCAAAAAGAGCAAAGGATTGCAGGGGGAAATTGTGGGAATCAGGGTGGTTAGGTACAGGGGATTAAGTTCCCGGTCTGAGGACAGCCACCACTGGTGCTGAGCCAGAGAGAATGAAGTGAAGAAACCAGGTCTTGGACCCTGAGCCGCGAGCGAGAGTGCCTGAGGGCACATAGGGTGCGGGTTCCGTGAGGGTCTGGGATCCTCACCAGCCAGCGGAAGCACAGCCTTTTTGCAGTCCCTATGTGTGCGCCACACCATGCTATCAGAACCTGGGTTGCACCCCACACCCTCCCCTGAGAGAGGTGTGGGCTTGTGCCAGCCAGGAACTCTCCATCCCGGAAAGACTGAGTACTCTCTGCCCGCCCAGTGGAAAAATCTCAGTGTGCAATCGCTGCTTGGGACCTCTCTGGTGGTCTGGAGCTGCCCAGACAGCCACTGCTGAATGGTTTTGGGTACAAGCAGGAGTTCCTGTTTCCCCAGGGACCACGACTGGGAATGTTCTCTGCTAGAAGCCAAGGGGGAACTTATGTGCCCTGCAACACCCAGAGGGGAACAGACAAAGGCTTCTCTCTGAGAGTTAGGTCTGGGTGCAGTTTGCTTTCCTCTAAACCTCCAAAAATCATCAAGAGCCACCAGCGAGAGATAAAACAAATGAACAAACAAACATAAACCTCCAGAGAACAAAAGCCTGAAAAACCGGTTTCCTCAGAGCCCACCTCCTTGAGGGGGGCAGGATGACTTAACTCAGGAAACACTGCCTGAAAACCGATGTGGCAGGCCACTCCCCAAGAAAGCCAACCAAAAAAAAAAAAAAAACAAAAAACAAAAAACAAAAAACGACGACGACAAGAGAAAACCACCACTACTTCATACATACAACTTTGATTTTTAATTTGTTCCCATTATTCTGGTTCATTTTTATTTTTTATTTTTATTTTTTATATAGATAATTTTTAGCCTATTTACCATCCCAGTGAGATGTGCAGTACATCAAATTCCATAAAAACCTTTTAACTTGAACTTTTTGATACATACACTGTGTTTTTCTTTTGCTTTTCTATTTTTTTAACTTTTTAAAATTTTATTTAAGTTTCGTTTAGTTCATTCTTTTTTTATTTTTATTTTTTAATATGCATATAGAGTTAAATTTCAAGGTAATCCCCTTTCCCCAATCAATGCT
>NW_019154376.1:0-1862 GCF_002288905.1 Enhydra lutris kenyoni | reverse complement strand
ACTTTTATCAGTCTTTTTCTTTGTATGTTGTCGTTTGTATAATTCATAAATCTTACCTTGGGGCCCATTTAGCCTGAGTATTCTCTTTTATCTTTCTTTTTCTTTTCTCTGTCTTCTGTCTCTCTCTCTCCCTTTCTTTTCTTTTTTCTCTCTTTCTTTTTTTCTTTCATTTGGGTGGGGACTCTTCATTGCTCAGAAGTGTTCTAGGGTACACCGTGACTGCACCATGGTCAATACATCCAGCTACAACCATTCAGCCATCTCTCACCAAAATGACTAGGAGTAAGAATGCCCAACAGAAGAAAAATTCAGAGGATGGTCCTACTGCAACAGAGCTAATGGCTACCGACATAGACAATATGCTGGAAAGGGAATTCAGGGTAACAATTTTCCAGGCAATAACTAGTTGGAGAAAGTCATGGATATCAAAAAGGAATTGATTAGGGCAGAACTGAAAGCCACCAGGGATGATGTTCACAATGTTAGGGCAGAACTGAAAGCCACCAGGGATGATGTTCACAATGTTCTCAATGAGTTCCAATCTAATCTAAATTCTCTAAAAGCTAGGCTAACTGAGACAGAACATAGAATTTGTGATCTGGAGGACAAACAGATAGAGAGAAAGGATCAGGAGGAAGCCTGGAACAAACAGCTTAGAAGCCACGAAAACAGAATTAGGGAAATAAATGATGCCATGAAAAGTTCCAACATCAGAATTATTGGAATCCCTGAAGGGGAGGAGAAAGAAAGAAGTCTAGAAGATATAGTGGAACAAGTTGTCCATGAAAATTTTCCCAATCTCACGAATGGAACCAGCGTTCATGTACTAGAGGCAGAACGGTCTCCCCCCAATATTATAGATTTTCGAAAGTCCTCGAGACACATGATAGTATGAATGAGGTGTTATAATTGCAGAGGAACCCTCTTGAAGGCAGCTAGGACGAAGAAGCTCCTTACATACAGAGGAAAGCCTATCAGAATAAGGTCAGACCTGTCCACAGAAGACTGGCAAGCCAGAAAGGGCTGGCAAGATATATTCAGGGCACTAAACGAGAAGATCATGCAGCCAAGAATACTTTATCCAGCAAGACTGACATTCAAAATGGATGGAGAGATAAAGAGTTTCCAAGACTGGCAAGGCTTAAAAGAGTATGTGACCACCAAGCTGACACTGCAGGAAATATTAAGAGGGGGGTTCTATAAAAGAGAGAAATATCCTAAGAATATAATTGAACAGAAATATAGAGACAATCTACAGAAATAAAGACTTCAAAGGTAACACGATGTCAATAAAAATGTATCTATCAATAATCACTCTCAATGTGAATGGCCTAAATGCACCCATAAAATGACACAAGGTAGCAGATTGGATAAAACGACAGGACCCATCCATATGTTGTCTACAAGAGAACCATTTCTAGCCTGAGGATACACCCAGAGGGAAAGTGAAGAGATAGAGAAACATCTTTCATGCCAATGGGCCTCAAAAGAAGGCTGGGATAGTGACTCTCATATAAGACAAATTAGATTTTAAACTAAAGACTGTAGTCAGAGATACAGAAGGACACTACATCATTCATAAAGGGACTAACCACCATGATGATGTAACAATTGTAAATATCTACGCCCCCAATATAGGAGCTGCCAAATACATAAGAAAACTATTAATCAAGATAAAGAGCCATATTGATATGAATACATTAATAGTAGGAGATCTTAACACGCCTCTCTCAGAAATACACAGATCATCATCGAAGCAGAAAATCAATAAAGAAGAGCATTGAATGACACATTGGACAAGATGGACCACATAGATATATACAGAACATTCCACCCTAAAACAACAGAATACTCATCCTTCT
>NW_019154375.1:31862-41170 GCF_002288905.1 Enhydra lutris kenyoni | reverse complement strand
CCCCCCCATCTTACTGAAAGAGCCCAGTGATGACTGACATTCTAAGTCAAAGGGTATGACTGAAGAAGGACAAGAATATGGTGTTTGACAGGGAGGTAGGGGCTGACGAGACTGGTTCTCCTGTTGGGGATGATGAGCTTTCCTTCCAGTTTTACAAAAATGGAACTGAAATGCACATAACTTAAAATGAGCCACTTTAAAGTGAACGATCCTGGGCATTTCATACCTTAACAATGCTGTGCAGCCATCACCACAAGCTACTTCCCAAACTTTTCATAACCCCAAACAGAGTAATCACTAAGCAATAGGGACATGAGTTTTTCATCTGAAGGGTGGGTGAGTGGTGGAGGGGCAAGGGGAATGGCTCTGCTCAGGAATCCTGTCCCCCAAACCCACTCTCCCCTTGCTCCATTTACTGCAAGGCTGACCTCTGTGGGCTGAACCCAGTGAAGTCACTCGGGGGCCTTCCCTTCTGGCTTTCAGATGGGCAGGGCAGCCCCCTCCTATAGTAACAGCTATGTTACTCCCTCCTCTCGCTCTTCCGGTCAAGGGGTTATAGCAGCTTCGCTGTAGTGTGAGCCCCCGGGGCCCCATGTCTGCAAGGTTCCCTTCACCCTACCCACACCTCTGTCAAGAAACTTTTAATTGAAGGCTCTTTGCTACCCCTTGGAATGTACCATCTGTTTTTCTTTTCGGGGCAGCGGCTGATACAGGAATGGGTGCTTTGGTCCTTCCCTACAGTCCTTTTGCTACTGACCACTCTGGACTTCCGGTCTGAGCAAATGAGCCGCTTTCCCTGGGCAGCCCAGCTGCCAGGGGTGCCCAGGGTATGTGCCAAGGCCCCACTGCCCTCTGGCGGCCAGCTCCTGGAAATGCACCTCGGGGATCCAACCTCCACCGAACTGAGACCCCAGGACCCAGCACTGTGCTGACCCTTAACCACCCGAGCACTTTGCATATTGTCCCCACTTCACAGGTGACAGAACCTTCCCGTTGCCCTTCGTATAAATCAAAATCTGTAACAGAGGACCACTGGGTCCTATCTCTGCCTCCCTTCCTGTCACCCTCTGACTCAGCCACACCAGCCTTTTCTCAGATCCTAGGTCTTTGTGCAGCTCCCAATTAGAATATTCAGGAACTCTCTGAAACCTTTTTCACCTGATTAACCTCAGCTCATTTTCTAGTCCTTCCTTGACTCAGGACAGTCCCCCTTGCCCCCCACCCCCCATTCACTGTCATTCACAAACACACTGGGTTTTCCATGCTGTGGAGGCTAAAGGTGCCTGAGGGCAGGGAGCACCCTGCTGTGCTCTATTCATATTTTCTCTCTCTCTGGGCACACAGTAATAACCATGCCACCAGCTGCCATGCCAGACACTGAGCTAAGACCTTCAGGCCCCCAGGAGCTAAGTCCTTCAAGCCCCCAGGCCATCCTCCGTCCTGATGTCCCAGTCCCTAGGAAGCAGCCCTCAACTCTGTAAAAAACTCACACCGATTTATTAGAATATGAAAAAGATCCGGTTTCTTCCCTACGGGAGGCAGAGCAGCAGCAGCTGTGGTGGCTTGGAACACGGTTGTCAACGTCACCCTTGTGTGGGGACTCCTGCCCCAAACAGCACTTGCATGGAGAGAAGGAGGGGGGGACAGAGGAGCACCCACTGCCCAGTCCGGGAGAGGGACACTCTGACTATTGCACAATCCTGGGGAAGGACAGACACCACCAGGCCCAGGCCTGGCCATGGTGGCTGTGGGGGTGGGAGTGTGTGCCTGTGAGCAAGGGCCTCTGGGGGCCCAGGACTCTGCCCACCCACCAGTCCTGGTGGGGTGGGAGAGGCTTGGGGAGGCCTTCTCCCCTAAGGACTGGGCTCCACAGCAGGCTGGGTGTGGTGCACAGAAGAGGTCCGGGGGCCCAGGGTGTGGAGAGGGATGAGAGAAAAGAACAGGCCAGCAGGAACTGAGGGTCAGGCCCAAGAGCACAGAAGGTGCTAGAAGGCCCAGCATCAGTGAGTTAGAATGGGGAACTGGAGTGGAGGAGGTCACTTCTAAAATTATAGCCTTGGGGCCACAGTTAAGAGCCCAGGAGGCAGAGGACTGACTTGGGGGAGTGTTGGGCAGGATAGGCACAGACGAGGAGGGGTAATTCTCTGGAATAGGAGGGCTAGAGCTCTGATAAGCCAGGGGTTTTCAAAATGTTTTAAAAACAGGAATGCCCTCTGTGCAAATTGAATCATACATGGAGTGTGAACAAACAGAACAGATAAAAAGGCAGCACTTTCTGGAGCCAACAGTCCTTCTCCTGACAGTCACCCCTGGAGGGTCCGGTGGTCCCCACTGGGGTAGTCCAGACTGTCCAAAGCGCCCCAGCTCTAGTCAGAGAAGCTCAGAGATGCCGTTAGCCTGCAGCTCTGAGTTGGACGGGTTGGGGGCTGGCCAGGGTGACAGAGCTGGCAGGAGGAGGGCAGGCCTGCCGGGTGTCACTGACCCCGACGCCAGTCGGATTCCTGGTCCCCCAGTCTTTCCGCTGTTAAAGCAGGGCCTGGCCTAGGCCAGGAGAGGTCTTGGCTCCTTCCCTTTCTAGGTAGGACCAAGGCTGAGCCAGAGGCTCTTTGGTTAGGAACTAAGATTGGTCTGAATGAGGAAGTGGATGGAGTGGGCGGCAGGCCTCCGAGGGCTGGGACTCTCGAGGCCCTAGGCCAGGTCTGGGAGAGAGCCTGAATTGGGAAGGGGCAGGATCTGCCTCACAGCCCGACAGTTCTGCCAAATGGATTAGGAAGGCAGTTCTGGTGGGAGGGAGGGTGCTTCCCAGGAGGCAGGGGGAAGCCGTGCTGCGGTGGGGGCTGTGGGCCCAGCTGCCATGCGGTTGGGGGAGGGGCAGGGCCAATCCAAGTCAGGAAGAATGAAGGGAGCCCCCAGCTCCCCCAGCAGCCCCTGCTCTGGTGGGAGAGTCTGTGTTGGGATGGGCACTGCCCACGGACCCCAGCGTTACTGCCCCTTGGGGATGAAAGGCTCTCCCTCCCCAGGCTCAGGATGGGGACCTGGGTCACTGAGGCAGCGCTGTATCCTCTGGGAGCTGGGGCTGTCGCTTGGCGCAGGGGTGAAGACATCATCCGTGCCAGGGGAAGAGGGCTCCTTGGTCCGCATCACAATGCCCCCATCATCATCCTCATCCTCCTCCGCCACCCTGGCTGGATCCCGGTTCAGCCCCAAGACCTTCCCCTTCAGTTCCTCATTCACCAGGTCCACGGACTCGGGCGACTGCGGGGAGGCTGGGTCGATGGTGATAACTGGCAAGTCGGCCTTCGGCTCGTAAGCCAGTGGATCTGGGGACCAAGAGCAAGACCCAAGCTGACTTCTGCCCCAAGCCCTGCTCAGCATGTGCCCCCTCCTTGGCATGTGCCAGCAACTCCCACAGAACCTTCCTGTGAGGGCGGCCATGCTGCCATGTTTCAGGATCACTCCACGTGGACCTGGATGAGGCCTGATGAGCAGTTTCTCCTCCCCTCACACTAGGCCCCTGAAGGTAGGACTGCGTCCCTCTCCACACACCAGGGGCTCCCTAGGTGACCCCATCCAGTCCATTAGAGCCCTCTCCTGAGTCACCGTGTGCCCCCAGGGCCCAGGCCTGGAAGAAGGCCTGTCGCTGTCTCGCCCACGTGCTGAACATCCCAGTGGTGCAGACTCCTCCTGCCTCCTTGCCAGCCATCAAACCCCTTCACAGTTCTCCCCATAAGCCCCACATGGAGCACCTCTGTCCCTGGGGAGGATAGCTGGAGGAACCCTCAGGTCCACCTGATGTAGAAGAAGCTCATGGCGTGGGAGGAGGTCAGAGGGAGAAGCCTGTCCTCCCCAGTGGCTCTCTGAGGCTCATTCCTGCTGAAGTCTCACCCTCAGGGGACAGTGGCACTGAGTGTGTGCCCTCCAGACCCCTCTCCAGGCTCCCTGTGTCCCAGCTCACCTGAGCCAATGCGGGCCCTCGACATGGTGGGGGAGTCCAGCTTGTGGGCTGGCACCGTCAGGTAGTTGTTGATCTGACAGAGAAAGGGCAAGACAGGGGTAAGCACAGGCAGCCCCTCGGGATGGCGCCCAAGGCTGATGGTCACCCCCTCCTTTGGAGTGTTTGGGGCCCGCGGCCTCTCTGGCGGTTCCTCATCAGGCTCATCGTCTGTCTCCGCCAGCACAGAAGCCATGCTGGCCCTCCAGGAGTTCCTGAAGGCTTGGCCCAGCCTCTGTCAAGCTGTATGATCTCCGGAGCAGCCTTAAACAGCCCTGCCTCTCCCACAGCATCCCCGCCCATCTCTATTCCTGTCCACACTCGCCCCAGAGGTCCAGACCCGTAAAGTCAGCTCAGGAGTTGGCACCTGGACCCCAAGTGGCCGCCAGGTATCTCAGTGGAATAGGCTGGAACTAAACTCGGATTCTTCTCTTCCCTCAAGACCTTGTTGATGCCATTCTCGGCACCCCCTACTGAAACCACCGCTCCCAACACCCCAGGACAGAAGGCTGGAGAGGACTCCTCTTTCCTCTTCCCGTAGCCCACCTCAAACGGGTGACCAAGTCTCGCTAGTTCCACCTCCTCAACGTCCCTTGGGTGTACCCATTCCTTTCCAGCCCCATTCCCCGACACCTCACTAATCCAGGCCACCCCCCCTTCCCAAGTTAGCCCTTTGCTCAGACCGCTTCATGGCTCTCCATGCCCTTGGCATAAAGCCCAAAGCCTGACACTGTTAACAAGCTTTCTAGAAAGTGGAACCCTCTCAGTTGCTACAGTGGGCCATGTTCTGTGACTGGGAACTGAGACACACAGCCTGGGCCTTCCTCTGCCCACACTGCCTTCCTCTTGGCCCTGTTCCTGAGCTTCCCCAGCCTACCCCCTGCCTGGAGTGCTCACGGCCCCTTGCACTTCCTGTCCTGCCTGGGCCACTGCATGAGAAGCTCAGCAAGGCATGGTCTGGGCTGATGCACCGCTGTGCCCACAGAGGCTGCTCTGCTGCACAGCACTTGGGAACCACTCAAAACCTGTTCCTGAGCAAACGATCGAGCGCACATATGCTTTGCTTTGTGATCTTTACCCGGGCCTTAGTTTTTTTTTGCCAAGAAATGCGCGGTTTGAGCACATGGATAGACTCAGAGGCCCGCGGGTGCAGTGAGTGGGTCTCTTTGCTGCCCTGAGTGGGGAGGTAGAGGAGGAGGCAGCTTTCTGGAACCTGTCCTGGGGCTCCGTCTTCCAGACAAGCAGAGGAGGCCAAAAAACACGGGCAGTGGCTCTCTCTTCAAAGGGGCTTGGGGGCAGGGATGGGGAGGAAGAACCCAGACTCCCCGTGAAAGGCGGGAGCCAGCTCCAGGCCCTGACCCACCTTCTGCTCTAGCTGCCGGGCCTTCTGTCTGCGGAGCAGCATCTGGTTCCAGGCCTCCTCGTAGGGATCTGCCACCAATGTGTGTCTGTTGTAGGACCGCAGCTGTGGGGGGGACAGCTTTCAGGCCCCAGAAGCCGGGCCCGGTGGGGGCCAGGGCTGGAGCAGAGGGCCTCCCCTGCT
This sequence comes from Enhydra lutris kenyoni, assembly GCF_002288905.1. Lineage (NCBI taxonomy): Eukaryota > Metazoa > Chordata > Mammalia > Carnivora > Mustelidae > Enhydra > Enhydra lutris. The sequence continues at coordinate 35,636 of NW_019154375.1, read as the reverse complement.
GTAGGGGCGCTGGGTGGGGAGCAACCCCTCACCCGCTGCCTGGTCTTCTGCAAGTTGTTCCTCAGGATTTTGCGGATCTCCTCCTCCTTGTCCTTGGACAGTGCCGGCAGGATGCGCTCTGCAGGCAGGGACTTGGGGTGGATGTTCCTGGATGACAAGGCACAGGTTAGGTCCCCAAGAAACTCCTGTGACCCTGGAGCCTGCTGGGCTGGGCCAGGAAGTCAGGCTGGCCTGGGTGGGGGTGGGGAAGGTGTCCTTTGTGGTCCTGTGGCTCTCTCACCCACTCTGCCTGGACAACACCTGGCCTGCCACCACCCCTCCCAGGACCCCCTCCCCTGGTGGGTGGCCTGCCAGGTTTCTGGGCAGGGGTCAGTGTGTGGGTGCAAAAGCTGCCAGCGTCGTCCTTGGCACTCACTGCATGGAGACAGTGGAGACAGCAGAAGGGATCTTGCCCATGCCACCACTCTCCACCAGCTCGATGGCCTGCTTCATCTCCATCTTGTGGTAGAAGGCAATGAGCTGTGGCTCCTTGGAGCGCTCCCCGGCTATCAGACACTTCTTCACGTACTTCTTGTTAAACCGGTTGAGCCTGGTGCGGGCAGGGAGGAGAGGTGTGGAGCCAGCTCCTCAGGGTGGGGAGACACCCAGGCCCAGGGAGACCCTCCCCTGCCCCTCCCCACCCACCTGCCCACCAGGCCTACCACCTACTTGTCCTTCCAGTGGTGGTGGCCGTAATGGCCACAGATGTCCTCGATGCCTGTCAGAAGGTGGTCCAGGAACTGAAATGGGCCCAGGGCCAGGTCAAGCCTCACTACTGGGCTGCTTCCCTACCAAGGCTTCTGAATGGGCCCCCATTTTCCACCCTAGTGCAGCTCTGCTCAGCCCAGCCTTGCAGTTCCAGGAGCAGCCAGGAGATGGCACCAACACCTCACTCATCCTGAAATCGCAGCACCTCAAACCCCTCCCTACCATGCCCCAGCTGAGCCCCCTACCCTGAATCCACATGAGCCCAATGCTTGGGATAGGTTCCTACTAGAGGTAGAGATGGCATGACACCCCCTCCTAGGGCTCCTGGTTGCCCACACCACAGCTGCCTATGGCTCGATCTAGCGACCTCAAGCAGCTAAAGGACCACCTGGAACTGGAATGAGGGAGGAGGGGGCCAAGTGAGGAAACTGACGTGAGGCCTAGCTGCCCCCCAGCTCCCTGAGCCTTCTCCTACAACCAAGGGCCAAGGCCCAGTTTCCAGTACCTGTGTGTGGATCTCCTCGTTGATAGAGCGCTTTGTCTCTTGCTTTTTCTTCACAGCCAACAGGTCTACCAGGGGTCGAATGGTCATGCCCTGGGGGGCAGGTGGGCGTTAGGCACTCCTGGTCTGCTACACTGGCAGGGAGACCACAGGGCATCCCCCCTCCCTCACCCCTAGAGCCCCTGAAGCCGGGATGCCCTCTGCTCCGAGGTCCCCACTTTCCCAACCTGCATGTCAGCCATGGCACAAAGGCAGGTCCTTAAGATCTGCTTCCTCCCGAGGACACAGCCCCTTCCAGCTAAATGACTCACACACAGGTCATCTAGCCCGTGTGAGGGGTCAGAGGGCCTGGGTTCAAATGTGGGCTCCACCACAAACATGCATTGCAACCCCGGAGAAGTCGGGGCCCGGCTGATAGGGAAAACCACTTCACAGGACTGTAGCTGCCCAGTCCAGAACAGCAGCGGGAGCAGCTAATCTCATCGTGTGTGTGCCCTCTGCCAGAGCCAGGGGTGACTTACTAAGTATTAGCTCCGGCATGTCCACATGGACCCTGAGAGGTAGGTTCTTCCACTGTCTCTATCTTACAGGTGAGAGATTAAGTAACTTTCTCAGAGCTTACAGAACTAGTAGTAAAGCTGGATTCACACCCAGGCAGGGAGGCCCCTATCTCAATGCAGACTTCATTGAAAATGGACTTGGTAAGCCATCAGCGTATACAACTGCCAAGTCAAGGTGATAAAATATTTTTGACAATGGAAACAGTGCAAGAGGGCAAAAGAGGCAGTCCCCTATCCTTAGAAGGAACAGAAGGGGAGTCTGGCCCCAGGAAGATGCCTGGGCAATGCTGTTTCCCATCTAAAGCTTTGCCAAGGGGCACCTGGGTGGCTCAGTGGGTTAAGCCACTGCTTTCGGCTCAGGTCATGGTCTCGGGGTCCTGGGATCAAGTCCCGCATCGAGCTCTCTGCTCAGCGGGGAGCCTGCTTCCCCCCCATCTCTCTCTCTGCTTGCCTCTCTGCCTACTTGTGATCTCTCTCTGTCAAATAAAGAAATAAAATCTTAAAAAAAAAATAAATAAAGCTTTGCCAAGATTTGCATCTAGGAAAGACAGAAGGGATAGAGAAACGGAGGCCTGGACAGACTTGTTTCTCATTTGCCCAAAGTCACAGGTCAGGTAAGATGGAGCACTGACGCCATCCAGGTTGGGTTTCCTTGGGGATTCTGAAGGGGGTAGGGGACTCTCTGCTAAACCAGGGTCATTTAAATGCATGGAGATCACCGGCCAGAGGCTGGAAGGACTCCAGGATCATCTAGGCCAACCCTCTCACTTCACAGGTGGGGAACCAAGACCCAGAAATGGGAGGAAGGTCTTTCCCAGCAGAACCGGACTGACTCCAGACCTACTGCCCAGCTCAGCAACCTATCTCGCTCCACCCCCACATTTTGTGCTATTATTTCCATTTTACAGGCACAGAAACTGAGATCCTAAAATAGTAAATCACTTCCCTAAAGCCCTGTACTGGGCACCATGGGCCTGCTGACTCTGCCTACTTCTCTCAGCACTGTCTGGATTTCTAAGTTAGACAGTGTTCTGACTGGTTGCTCATTATCCCAACTCCCCCTTCACAATTAAGGGAAGTGAGGACCTGAAGGGGGAGCGCCTTGCCCAAGACCGCGTAGCAAGTTCTCGGCGGACTAGAACCCGTGGCCCCCTGTCAGGTTGGGCGCCTCTTCCTTCCACTGGCGGAGTCAGGGTCCCCAGGCGGGGCTGCTCTGCCTTGTCCAGCACCTGCACAAAGACGGTGAAGAAGATGACCGTGATGATGGCAGTGAGGAACAGGTCACACATGGGGAAGTGCTTCTTGTCCAGGAGGTAGCCCAGGGAGAAGGCGATGGCCCCGCGCAGGCCCCCATACGCGATGATGAACTGGTCCTTGGGGGTCAACTTCACGATTCGGAACTTGTTGATGAACCAGGTCAGGCCCAGCACCCCTGGCAGGAAGGGGAAGGAGAGCGTCAGCCTGTCCCCAGGCCCTCCTGGCAGCTGCACCCACAGCTGCTCTGCCTGAAGGCAGCCCCCACGAGCACGCCCACCCGGTGCACTCCCTTCCTGGGTCCCTCAGCCAAGAGCTGGATTCTCAAGGGGCTCTCCCAACCTGGGTGCGCTCTAGAGAGCGTCCTAGCCGCCTCCAGAGACTGGAAGTCAGCAGGGGGCTGGGAAAAGAGCTGAAACAAGACTGGCCCCAAGTTGGTATCTAGTCATTTTGATGGGTTCATGGGATCTACTTTCCCACAGGCTTCAAATTTTCCATAATAAAAAGCTTTTTTTTAAAATGCAGAGATCTTGGGGCGCCTGGGTGGCTCAGTGGGTTGAAACCTCTGCCTTCAGCTCAGGTCACGATCCCAGGGTCCTGGGATCGAGCCCTACATCGGGCTCTCTGCTCAGCAGGGAGCCTGCTTCCCCCCCCCCCCGCCCCTTGCTTGTCTCTCTGCCTACTTGTGATCTCTGTCTGTCAAATAAATAA
>NW_019154375.1:0-31762 GCF_002288905.1 Enhydra lutris kenyoni | reverse complement strand
AAAAAAAAAATAAAAAAAAAATAAAAAAATAAAAATAAATAAATAAATAAATAAATAAATGCAGAGATCTGGATTCAACCTCAACCCACGGAGCCAGAATCTCTGGAGGATGAGGCCGAGGACTGAATGGGTTTTCAATCTACCAAGCAGATGCGATAGCCAGTCAGGGGCAGGGACTGAGAGAGGAGGAGAGTGAGATCAGGAAGGGGAAGTGACACAGTCCCTGAGGTGAGGTATGTCTGGAAAGCACAAGCAGAACCCAAGGACCAGAGGCCTGTTCCCTGTATGTGGCCGGGGGCTGGCGGCATAGACGTGTCTGCAAGCGCTCAACTCACCTGCGCCCCGAGACAATGCAGAGAACATTCACAGACCTGGGGTCCCTGAGGCCCATCCGTTCTCACACACAACCATCTTCCCAGAGATCACAGACCCCCCGTGAGCCATCATGAGGCCCACCAAAGCCTCAGCATGGCAGAGAGGGGCAGGGAAGCCCCAGCTGTGCAGCTGTGAGGGGAGCCGCCAGCAGCTGACCCAGCTGGGCCCTTCATACGAGGTCTCCCGCCCCAGCCCAGTTCCTGCCTCCAAGGCACGCGCACACAGGTACACGCATGCGCACACAGACGCGCACGCACGCACACACCTCTCCCCTGCTCCAGCCCGGGACCTCACCCAGCACTCGGGCGATGAGGCAGAAGAGCAGGGTGCTGATGACAAAGGTCCAATTCCAGTGGTGGGACCCGGCCACAGTGGAGACGCCAAGGAAGATGAAAATGAGGGTCTCACTGACGCTGCTCCACATCTTCAGGAAATACTTGATGGTCGTGTGGGACTTGTGGGAGATGTTGGCCTCCACGTAGGGGCGCATCACCACTCCTGAGGCGATGAGCCTGAGGCCAGGGAAGAGCAGAGTTCAGGGCTCAGTGGATCTGCACCTTCCCAGAGCCCCTCCATGGCTGGGGAGGCGGACAGGTGCCCCTGACAGGTCAGAACCTGCTGCGGGTTCTACATAACTTTTTTATCTCCATCCTCACACTCAATCCTCCAGACGTGGGCAGATGAAGGATGTGGGAGGCAGAGAGATTGTTGCCCGTCCACTGTCACCCTGCCAGTGAGCTAAGATGCAAACTAAAGTCTGCCCAACTCTAAAGCCTGTGCCTCCCCCATTGCTGCCCCGCCCCAGCCATGCTGCCGTCCAACAGGAGTCAGTTACACATGTCCATGGCCTTGCTTTATTCCCCCTGAGCACAGTGTCTCTCCTGCATGGAGGTCCCCCTACGCAGCTCTGTCCCAGGCACCTAACCCAGCCCTCCCTGCATGGCGTCCATACCTGGCTCTGCTTCTGCTGGCCCGGCCTCCTCAAGGTTACCCCGAATCCGAGGGGATCGGGAGGGAGACAGACCATAAGAAACTCGTAATCTCACAAAACAAACTGAGGGTTGCTGAGGGGTGGGGGAGTAGGGAGGGTGGCTGGGTGACGGACATTGGGGAGGGTATGTGCTATGGTGAGTGCTGTGAAATGTGTAAATAAGTCTAATGGTTCACAGACCTATACCCCTGGGGCAATAATACACTACATGTTAATAAAAAGAAGTAAATAAAAAGAAAAGGAAAAGTTGGAATGAAAAAAATTAAAATTTAAAAATTTAAAAATTTTTTAAAAGGTTACCCCCATATCCCCCAATCTGGCCTGCCTTGTATTTCCAATGTGTTCCCCTACTGGGCAAACCTTTGCATCTCACTGCCTCTCCACAGTCCCTAGATTTCAAGACCTGGCTGAGGCCCCAGGACCTTCAGGAATCCTCATGGCAATGGAGGTGCCAGGCCTCCTTGCTGGGGCTGAGGAAGGGCACAGTGAATGTGAGAGCCTGTGTCTAGCTACAACCAAGGAACTCCCTTCGAAGCAAAAAGTAGCAGCGCTGAAGCTTTCCAGAACTTTAAACTCAGTGGTTCCAGGGGCAGTTGCTTGGTGCATGAGTCTCATCTCAGGGCTGGAAGCTGGGCCTGGGGAACTCCCTTGTGACCTCCCACAAGCCCAGGGAATCCAGGTTGGCACCCCTCCCCCCAGGCTGCACCCAGACTCACGCCATGATGCCTGACAGGTGGAAGAGCTCAGCTGACAGGTAGGCCATGTAGCTGTAGAGGAAGACGAACAGCGGCTCGATGACGCGGATGTGGGCCGTGAATCTGGAGGTGAAGGCTGCGATGACCCCGTAGACCACACCCACAAACACCCCGCCCAGGGACACCACGAAGAAGCTCAGGAAGCCAAGGACGATGTCCACAATGCCCACTCGGTCATAGTTGGCAAACTCCTCAAAGAGGTGATACAGGACCTGGGGAGGGGGTGTAGGCTGGTCGGCAGGAGGGCAGGGCCCTGGCTCCGCCCCCCAACCCAGCTCCCTGGGGTCCACTAGGGCTATCTCATGCCCTCCACTGAACCACGGCCACAGGAGGAGGCCACATGATAGCAGAGAACTGCAGTGCCAAGGAGGTGGTCAAAACCAGTGGCCAAGGGCCTGGAGGGCCTTGTGTCAGGACTGCAGCGCGCTGTGCGGGGTAAGAGCACATACTCTGAAGCCAAACGAGTTGGGCCAGAACTGTGGCCCTGCTGCTCCTGGCTGTCTATGTGGGACAAATTACTCTGTCTTCCTGCGCTTCACTTTTCCTCGCCATAAAATGGGATAACGGTACCAACCTTATAAGGCCACTGTGAGGATGAAACTAGTTCATCAAGGCCAAGTGCTCAGAACCAGGCCTATCACAGTGTCAGCTACCACTGGCGCTACCCAGTGGCCCCTCTCACCATTTGACTTGGGCACATCATGTCCCTGTCTGGCTTTCAGTCTCTCCTTCAGCACAAAGCAGAGAAAGTTCAGACAACAAACCAGAACAAGACTTCTTAGCTTCTGGAAATTTCTGAAAATACACAAAGCTGGGCCATACCCCCACTTGGGTTCTTTCTCGGGAGGTGGGGCCCAGAAATCTCTGATCAATAAGCTCTCCAGGTGGTTACCACCAACAGCCAAGTTCAGAGGCAGTGGAACCAGCAAAGGCGTTGAGGCTTCCCCACCTCCTGGGCTGGGAACTGTCAGTGTAGTGCTGCCACCAGATGGTCAGATGTTTCAGGGGCATGCCACACATGATAAAGCCCGTGGACAGTGGTTGTCCTGCTCGGTACACATCACGTGTGTTGCCTCATGAGGTAGGCAGGGAGCCAAAGATGCCCGCCGCTTTCCCAAACATAAGCTCAGGGAGGTGGAGTGATTTGACAAAGGGTCCCAGGCTCCGGCAGGAGCGTCAGGCCCAGAACTTGCTCCCTGGAGCAGTGGGTGGGCCCTCCTGGACGGGGGCAGCTTCGGTGTCAGCTCTCTGGCTACTGGGCCTCCTCACACACAGCTTGCCAGGAAGCCAGCTGAGGGCTTTCCAGGCTGGGGTGCTGGGAGAGAGGGGAGGGCACCTGAGACCAGGCGGCTCAGGGGCTGCCTTCAGCTTTAATGTCGGGAAACAGGGCACTTGCCTTCATGCCCAGAGCTCTAGAGAGGGCCTGATGTGGGCCAAGCAAGAAGGGGAGATGCCAAGCACTGGCTGTCCCTGATGCTGCCTGGGCCATAGCTGTCTGGCAGACAGGGCAGGGCTCCAGTGGCGGGTAACAGGTGCGTTCTCAGCCCTGGGCTACCTACACTTATTCCTGGCCTGAGGAGATTCATGGGTCCCCAGGGTCCACCACGTGGACCAATGGGGCAGGTGGACGGGGCAAGGTCCTCCTTTCCCACCTGGGTGTACTGTCAAAGGGACCAGGGAGGCAGCGCAGCAGAGTGCTAAGTGTGCAGGCTGTGGACTCCCACTGTGTAGGTCACTTGCAATCGCTTACCAGCTAATGTGACCCTGGACGAGTTCCCTAACCTAGACCAGTAGCTTAGTTTCCTCGCTTGGAAAAACAGGATAATCACAGTGCCAACCTCGTGGAGTTTCTCCGTGGATTAGATGAGGCAATACGTGCTCATAGACAGGAAGTGCTCAGACAGGAAGTGAGCACGAGCAAGGACTACCAGCACGGCCGCCACCCAGGGAGGCGTGGCCATAGACCTAAGTTGGCCAAGACTGTGATACCCCCTTGACATAACCACATCTCACTGCTCCCCAGGAGGGCCAACCTGAACCCCAACACCCAGACCCATCTGGGGAGGGCTTTGTCTGTGGTACCCACTGGTGTGACTCCAGTAGGAACCCTGGGAGGATGCTGGGCTGGGTACTGCAATCCTTGTTACAGATGGAGAAACTGAGGCAAGAGCTGGTGCCAGAAGAACCAGCACTGGGGCCTGCTTGCTTAGATCAGGCTGCTGCTCTCTCAGCCCCATAAGGACCCAAGAAAGGCAGCAGGGGAGGAAGAGGAAGAGGAGAGGGGAGGAAGCTGAGGCTGCCTGCGGCAAGCCAACCACCACTGTGTCTCTTGGAAGTGTGGCTTCCTGAGGGACTCGGGGTGACTAAAGAGGGAATGTGTGTGTAAGCGTGCCCTGGCATGCACACGTGTCCTTGTGTTTCCTTACGTAAACAGCTGCTCTCTGAGGGGTCTGACTAGGAGCACGGGGGTGTTTTCACAACACGACATGAGTGTGCACATACACGTACGTGTTTCCTGAGGAAACCAGCCGGGAGGAAGGGCTTGTGTTAGCACATACGGCGTGGCCGTGTGCACACTGCGCTGGGGGCATCTGTCCTTCCTAGCCCCTGAGAGGAAAGCATGACCCACTCAGCCACTTTGCAGCTAGCAAAGCTGAGGCCCAGAGCAGTAGAGTCACTTGCCTAAGACCACATAATAACAATAACAACAATAATAAATATAATAATATTAATTAATATATTAATATAATAATAATAGTGGCCAACCTCAGGCCAATCCATTTTATTAACCACTTTCTGGAGGGTTTTGTTTGTTTGTTTGTTTTTTGTTTTTACAATAAATTTTATTTTTTTTTAAGTAGGCTCCATGCTGAACATGGGGCTGGAACTTGTGATTCGTGAGGTCGAGAGTCACATGCTCTACTGACTGAGCTGGCCAGGCGCCCTTCCTAGAGGTTTGAAGGGCAGGGTCTTTTCTACCACGGCTGCCCCTGAACTCTACACAAACTGAACTATAACTCAGGACTCAGCCAACAGGATGGCTGAACTGGCCCCCCAAGACTCAACAGCCTATGAAGGGTAAACTGAAGTCTAAAGGTGATACAGAATTTCACCAAGTTCACATCACAGTCCAAGTCAGGGACAGAGAGGGTCTGGCCTGTAAAGGCCAGGAGCTCAGGCCCTGACATCTGACAGACCTGGCTTCTAACCTTGGTCCTACCACATGTAGGACCACATGTAGCAAGTCGTCTGACTTCGGGGGCCCTGCTGCCTCCTCTGTAGAGCAAGAGTGGGAAACGCCTCCCAAGGGCACCCCGGGGACTGGAAGAGGTAGCGCATGCCGCGTGCTGAGCACGATGCCTGGCACACAGCCAGCAGGAAGGGAGATTTGCGGTTTCGCTACTGCAATGAGTGGGTGGAGGTGGGATCCAGTCTGGACCTGGATTCGGGTCTGGGCCCCTCACCACAGTGACGGCGTCGTTGAGCAGGGACTCCCCGAAGACAAGGATGTGCAGCAGCTCATTGATGTGGATCTCCTCGAAGACGGCCAGCACGGCCACGGGGTCCACGGCGGAGATGATGCTGCCGAAGAGCAGGTTGTCCAGGAGCCCGATGTTGTTGATCTGCTCGCCGCCCACCAGGCACACGGCGTACATGAGACCGCCCAGGAAGAAGGCGTTCCACAGCGTGCCCACCACGGCGAAGATCAGAATGGTGCCCAGGTTCTCCGTGAACTGCCGCAGTGGCAGGAAGTAGCCGGCGTCCAGGATGATGGGTGGCAGCAGGAAGAGGAAGAAGACGTCGGACTGCAGGAAGGGGGGCGTCTCGCCCACGCCCTTGATCAGGCCCCCGACCAGCAGCCCCACTACGATCAGCAGGCAGCTCTCCGGGACGATGCTCGAGATAGTGGGGATCACGTGGAAACCTGCGGAGGGCGAGAGAACGGGAGGCCGTGGGCTTGCGGCGAGCTGGGATGTGAGGCTGGGGACAGGGCTAGAGAGATAAGCAGCTGGTGACAGGGGCTCGGCCTCAGAGGGCCACTCTGGTAGCTCTCTGAGCCTCGGCTTCCTCACCCGTGACACGCAAATGATAATACCAGCTTCCCAGGGTTTGCTGTATACACGAAGTGACAATGTTTTTGAAGGGTTTTTTTTGTTTTGTTTTGTTTTTTTAAAGATTTTTTATTTATTTATTTGACAGACAGAGATCACAAGTAGGCAGAGAGGCAGGCAGAGAGAGAGGAAGGGAAGGAGGCTCCCTGGCAAGCAGAGAGCCTGATGTGGGGCTCGATCCCAAGACCCTGGGACCATGACCTGAGCAGAAGGCAGAGGCTTTAACCCACTGAGCCACCCAGGCGCCCCTGAAGGGTTTTTTCAAAGGCTGTACAGATTATCTCTGCCTCGGTCGTAGAGCAGTAGAAAGAAGCAGCTCTCTATGCCTCCAGAAGGCAGAGAGGAGCCACTGATTACCGAGGCTCCAGGTGTCCAAAGGCATCACCTACATCTCCACTCAGACTCATGCACTCTCCTGCCGAGCCCACAGAGCTGTTCCAGAAGCCAAACAACAAGCAGTCAGTTTTGCATGTGAGACAAAACCTAGCTGCCATCTGTTTCTAGCTCAACCCTTGCCTCCACTTTAGAGATGGAGCAAATAAGGCTCCCAAAGGGGAAAGGACTTGCCCAAGGACACATAGCAAATTAGCAGAACCGGGAGGGGACCCAGATCTGACCCCCCAGCTCCCATCAAACCGAAGTTCTGTAAGTCGACCCCTGCTCTCCCTCCTCATCAAGGCATGAACGTGCCCCCCTCACCCCCGCCTGAGACCTGCCAACCCCCTCCCCGAGCCAGCAGTACTGGCCCACCCTGGGGCCCCCAAATCCAGAGCTGGGAAGTAGCAAAAACTCCCTTCTGGGAGGTATTCTCTCAATGCCAGGTTTGGCCCCAAGCTCCCTAATGGGTTTTGGTTTTGTTTGGGGTAGGAAGACCCCAGCACCTATCTGCATTTTGGGCACCAAAAACCCCAGGGTCAGATTGGTTAAGAAAGTATGATACTTGGGTGCTTGGTTGGCTCATTTGGTGAAGCGATGCCTTCGGCTCAGGTCATGATCCTGGAGTCCCCGGATTGAGTCCCACATCAGGCTCCCAGCTCCACGGGGAGTCTGCTTCTCCCTCTGACCTTCTCCCCTCTCATGCTTTCTCTCACTCTCTCTCTCTCCCTCAAATAAATAAATAAAATCTTAAAAAAAAAAAGTATGATACTTTATTCAAGTGAAAAAGCTCTCGCTTTCTTCCTCCCCTCCCTAGCCCATGCGCTCTGTGCAGGCAGATTCCCTGTTTATGATCAGATGCCCAGGGCTAGGGACATAGTTGGTACCCAGTAAGTATCTACTGATTTGGAAATGCACAGGGCTAGGCCATTACTCACATAATTCCTGATAACCCATCTGGCCAGGCTTTGGCTCTCATTACCCCTGAGATCCTTGGGAAGGAGAAGAAACTTCGTTCCCCAGGCCCAGAGCCCCTCCCACTCTCGAGTACTGATCTGGGTAGTGCCAGCAGAGCTACAAGTCAAGACTCACACTCGAAACACTAGCTAGGCCCAGAACACTGGCACAGTGCCAGGCTCCCAGGAGACACTCAAAACGTGGTGGAAAAAAACACATCTCCATCCCAGGCCAAGAGAGAACCCCAGAGCCACCACGTGCATTCTCCTGGCTTCAAAATGGCCCTGACCAACCTCAACTCTTGCTGAAAATTCCCCAGTCTTTGGAGTGTCTACCAGTAAGCCCCAGTGTTCAACAGGCTGGTACACTGGAAGGGGCATTTTCCCCCAAATGAGCCACATCCTCTTTTGCCTGCAGATATCTGCCTGGTCTAGTCTGTCTCTCCAGAACACTATTCCTGTACCTCTATCCCTACTGCGTGTGGCTGATGTCACATGCTTCTACCTGCCTCCTGTTCCAGGAAGCATTCCCTGACCACCTCTGTCTGCTCATGGTAGGGCAGGAGCCTCTGGTGCCTCTCCTTCTTGAACCTTCAGTCCACAGTCGCTTGCCCCACTTCCTCTCTCTCCCTGGCACCCAGTGAGGTCAGACAACCCAGACAGGAGCAGGGGAGACAGGACAATGGTGGCACACCCAGAGACCTGCACTGCCCTGGAGGGAAGATAGGATGGCAAAGGGGTGGCAGGGAGTAGAGCTCCTGCAGCCATCAGGAACCAACTTCTTGAGGCCAGGAGTCCAGCTCCAGGCCCAGCCAGCTGACCTCGACACCCTCCCCTGGAATTGAGCACTAAGAGGAGAAGGCACAGGCTGAAGAGACAGCCCAGGGCAAGCAGATGACAGCCCCCACCTCCACCAGCACACTAAACTTTACAAATGCCTCCCCACCCCTCTCTGCCATCAGTCCAATCCACAAAGCTTGCCTGGCACCTGAAAGTGCCACACTGTGTGCTGCAGACCCAGAGTCGGGGACCACATGGAGGGATGGGGCAAGAGGACAAGTGACGCAAGCCAAGAGTGGTAACATGAAGAACGCTCATTATTCCTGAAGGTGCACGTGAGCCAGGCACTGTGCTGGGAGCCTGACACACAGCATCTCTTTGGCCCTCGCAATTGCCCTGTGGGGTTCGTATTGTCCCCGCTTTGTAGCAGAGAAAGCTTGGGCTTGGCAAGATTCAGTGGCTTCCCCAGAGTCTAAGGGAGGCCTTCTACCCTAGCTTAGCATATCTGTAGCAGAGGGAGCGACTCAATCCTACACTCCAACGTGGACATTTTCTGTAAGCCAGGCTGTGCTGTGCACTGGGGACACGGAGGTGACGCAGAATCAGAACATCCATGACGAACTCACAGGAATGGCTTTTCCCAGTCTCAGGACTTTCGGGCCATCAGGCCTCCCTCACTAGGTTAAGAGACAGCTGGCATTCCTGTGTGACAGAGGAAAACCTGGAGCTCAGAGGAGGAAGGACAGGCCTAGGCCACCCAGGACGGCAAGGTCCCAGGCCTCCTGACCTGGGTGCAGAGCACCTCCTTCCACAGAAGCTGGCTCCCACAGAACCTGGGGCTGGAGCCATGTTCCCAGAGCTGGTTCCCCGGGGTCTTCCTGTGTTGGCCCTGCCTTTTGGTGGGCAGGCCCTGACGGGTAAGGGCAAGGGAGGGAGGGGCCCAGGCAGAAGAGGAAGGTCTGGGATCCACTCTTGGCTCCTTACCTCGGGTAGGCGGCCCATTACTGAAAAGCAAGCTTCCAGGGGTGAGGGCACAGCGGTGTAGGGAAGGGGGGCCCCGTGGGGCTGTTCTGGCTTGTCCCTCTTCCAAGGCCTGACTCCACCAGTTGTTCCCAACCCCCAGCCCTGAAGAGTCTCCTTAAAATCCAGGAAGGTTGCTGACACCAGGTGTGGTGAAAGGGGCGCAGTTGGGGTCCCGAGTCCTCTGACAAAAGCCCAGCCTTAAGGCGAAATTCCAAGATGCCAAGAACTAAGGCAAAACTTCTAAGGTCCAAGCTTTGTNCCAAGATGCCAAGAACTAAGGCAAAACTTCTAAGGTCCAAGCTTTGTGGCCACAGTGATGTCACCAGGATGGAATCTGGGGTGAGGCAGAGGCAGTGAGAGTCAAAGCCAGAGCTGGAACAGAGCCTGGAGATCACCCAAGCCCTCTGCTCCTCGGACAGGGAAACTGAGACTCAAAGACAACCAGTGACCTGCCAGCGTCACTTGACCCTTCCGCCGTGAGAAGGCAGGAAGCTCAAGGCTCAGCCATCACTCAAACCACATGGCCTCCTGGGAGGGCGTCCAGTCCTCCTGGCGCAGGGACGCGAGAAGGTGTGGAATTCCTCATCTCGGGGCCACCCAGAGACGCACCCCCCACATTCCCCACCACCGCAAGGCAGAGGCAGCTCTGCATGTCCGGGATGGGGGCTGGTGGGCAACTGCAGGGACGGAGGGACACACACGCTCACCCAGAGTCTCGCTGTCTTACACGCTCACCAACTCCTTCTTACACACTCACCACACACATTCTCTCCCACACACCACTCTCACATGTGCTCCCACTTACACACTCCCTTATACACATACCCTCATTATCTCTTACACACTTCTCAAACTCTTACACACACACTCCCTCTTACACTCATCCACACTCTAGTTTGTAACACTCTTAAACTCATTCTCACCCTTTCTTACACATACACTCTCTCACACACACATACAGGCACACTGAACAGATCCCTTGAGCTAACGTCAAACTGGCAAGGGGCTCCCAGCGCCTCTGGAGCTTCTCGGCGCTCCACCATGAGAATGTTTTACTTCCGTCTCCTGGGATGGTCCCCATCTGCTGAGGCTCAGGCAGCGGAGCGGCAGACAAAGCTTTTCCACACCACCCTCGGTTGCCGGGGTGACCGGACACCCCGATCCCACTTCCCGCTGTCTCTCCCCTGGCCTGGGCAGTCAGAGGGGAGTGCCGGGAAGAGGGGGCCTCCTTGGCCCACCTGTGCCGGTCACCAGAGACCCCAGGGTGTGTGAGGGGCTCTGCCGCCCTAGTTCCAGGTCTGAGGACTGCTCTGGGGCTGCAACTCAGCCGGGTCCCAAGGGATTCCTGGTTGCACACGATTCCATTTCTCTAACTCCCTCTTCAACTGCCCCAGCAACCAGTCTCAACTACAGGCCTGAAAGGTAATACCTCGCAACAAGAACCTGGCACTCCACAGTTCACAGCAGCGTGCTCAGACGCTTTTTATCTCATTTGCACCTCACCACACCTCGGGGAGGTCACAACGGCCGTCCCCCCGTTTCACAGATGAGGAAACTGAGGGACAGAAAGGTTAAGCAACTTGCTCTAAGTCAGGGAGCTGATATCTGCCTCAAACCCAGGCAGTCTGACTCCAGAGTTCGTGTTCTTAGCCACTCATAGCATCATCTCTTGCTTTTAATTTTGCTTCTACGGGGAGCGTCAGTGCTCAGGCCCGAAGAGGCTCTGAGAGGGCCAGAGATGGCATTCTTTTTCTTTTTTTTTTTAAAGATTGTATTTATTTATTTGACAGAGATCACAAGTAGGTAGAGAGGCAGGCAAAGAGAGAGGAGGAAGCAGGCTCCCTGCTGAGCAAGAGAGCCTGATGCGGGACTCAATCCCAGGACCCCAAGATCATGGCTGAGCTGAACGAAGGCAGAGCCTTAACCCACTGAGCCACCCAGGAGCCCCAGAGATGGCATTCTTTTCCATGAGCTTTCCTCCAGGGAAGTCTCACAACTGTTCCCCTTCCAGTCCAGTGGCTAGTAAAAACCTGGAAATCCTTCCTATCTTTCAGGTCTGCCCCCTCCAGGAAGCCCTCCCAAGTTAACTCAGCCAGAAGTACTCAGGTTTATCGGCTAGATTTCTAAGGCAGCAGGTGGGAACAATCAGACTGCTCAGCCCCAGTCTGCTGGATCTGTATTCGGCTCTGGTCTCCGCTGGGGCTGGAGGCTCCTCTGGGGTAGGAGGAGCTGATTCTTCTTTAGTCTGAGTCTTTCCACCATCAACATGAGCTACTGAGAACCAAGGATAAAGGACACACTCACAACACACTTAGCTAGCGTCCCAGCAGGTTGACGAACAGACCAGCAGAGACAAAGACATGAGAGCCGGGCCTCTCAGGGTTCCAGTCAGGGTTCTGGGCTGGGCCGCCTTGGGCATTTAAGTTTTTTCTTCTACTCTCAGTTTCCCCATCTGTGTAGAAGCCCATTTCAGAGGGTGTCTGGAGCACGAGAGGAAGTAATTGGGGCAAAGCATGCCAAACAACGCTGGTGCTCAATGTCACCAAAAAGTGGTGACCACTATTAGTACAATTTTCTCCAAAACTGAAGTTTAACACAAATCACTCTACATTATGAAGACCTGTTGGTGTAAACGTGTCCATCACTGGGCATTAAGCTCCCTACGGGTGGAAATTTTATAGAGTCTTCTGGGTCTCCAGCTTCCAGCACAGAGTAGGCATTAACTGAGATAAAGCTGCCTTTTAGAGGTCAAGTGTAGGAAAGAGGAAGGAGGCGGGGATGGCTAAATTTCAAGAGCAGGTGATGCTCCCAGGGCTGGGACCATTTGGACTGGGCTTTGAGGGATCAGTAGAAGTTTGCCAGAGAGAGAGAGAAAGAAGAGAAGCAGAAGGAGAGCCATTCTAGGGTCTGTATACTCTGAACTGCCCAGGACAAGAATCTTGCACATAGAGAAAGATGTTAAGGGTAATGAATAAGTGAAAAACAAGGAAAAAGAAAGAGGAAAGGAGGCTGTCTTCACCAATCCTTTGCCAATATTCAAATATGAGTGCTGTTGTGAAGAGCACGGGAGATGTTACATGACAGATGTCGCATGTGTCTTTGAATCTTGGTCCTTACTCTGTACCTGGGGTGACGCCGCCACCCCCAGGGGAGCTGTGTAAATGTCATGGAGATAACTTAGAGCTCCTGGCCTCTGGGAGTCACCCAGTAAATGACAATTTTTAAACATGTAAACTGATAGTGGCCACTCAGTGATACTATATTTGATCATGAATCGCTTGAACATACACTGTCCAGCACCGAGAAGAAAGCACACACTCCCGAGGGTCTGATATGAGGTCCTGCGCGGGGGCGTCTATGCAGCTCCTCTCATTTCCTCTCTTGTATCCAGTCCCTCGTTTGATAGATGAAGGGACTGAGGCACAGAGAGGTGAAGTGACTTGCCCAAGGCTACCTAGCCGGCAAGTGGCAGAGGCAAAATTAGAACCCAGGTCTCCGGATTGCTGGCCTTTTGCGCCACGCTGTGTCGATGGAAGCAAAGCCTGTCGGGATCAAGGGGGAGAGCATTCCAGTTTGCAATATGCCTCCGCCGTGGATGCAGCCATAAGTAAGTCTGTTCCAAGTACCTGGGCGGGAATCGTCCCCCAGGCCGGGGCAGTCGGGCTCCCTGTGCCTCCCCCTCTCGTCTTCCACACGGCACCTCTATTTCTTGCTTGTTTCGCTCCATATCGCAGGGAGACAGGGCTCCACCCCCCAGGAACATCAAGTGTGGGTAGAAAATGAGCTAAAAAAGCTCTCTGAGAACACAAACAGCATGTATTAGGCTGCCTGAGGCATGGAGAAAAGAAGACGGGGCCAGGAGGCCAACACCTGGATTCGAGGCCCAGCTCTGCCCTCTAGTAACCACCATGCTCTGGGCAATTCATCGCCCCACAGACCAGCCTCGGATGCCTCGTGTGTAGACAAGTGATAATCAAGGGCTTGGACACAAAAGCAACACATACTTTGTGAAGCAACAGCCTAACATCAGAGATGAAGAAGAGGGAAGACTAGAGATGCCACCTGGGCTGGAAGGGACCTGGTAGCCGAGGAGACTTGTAAGCAATCAGCAGAGTGACACAGCGACAGCTGCGCCCTCTCAGGGACCTCACAAGAGAGGTGCACCAGAGGGGGTGCTGCGATCAGGTTTCCAGGGTTGGGGAGCTGGCTGAGTTCAGGGTTAAGCTTCAGCACTTAACCTACCATCCCCAATCCCTGAATTCCACTTGCCTGAAGTCCTCAAATCCCAACTCTGTGCACACAGAGGAAAACTATTTTTCACCTTGAACTTCCACCCACCTTTCAAAACCTAATTGCCCTAACGGTGGCGGTGTCACCTCCTCTGAGAAGTCTTTCCCGAGCTCCCCAAGCTGAGTCAGGTGCTGCTCCTAACCATGGACCCAGGAGCTCTGTAGTTGGGTCTTCTAGTCCGCTTGGCATCCCAGCACACGGCCTTGGGGCCCACGGGTGATGCTCAGGAAAAGCAGGTTCGGGGAATGATGGAAGCTTCTTTAAGGATGTGGGGTTGAAGCTGGGCCATATGAGCAGGAGACTGGAGGGGGAAGAGTGTGAACAAATGAGCCGAGAGGGGATCTCTGTAGTCTTCTGAGGACCCTGAAACCTCCAGCCAGTGTGGGAGTGAGACCGTACGGGAGGGAGAGCCTGGCTCACAGCTGGAGCTGGCAGGCCACGCAAGGAACTGAGTCAGGGCCCCAGCTGGTGCTGCAGGCCTTGGAGGGTCCCCTGACCTTGAGATCTGACCCCCAAAGCCCCTGACCCGGCCTTAAGCCAGGCTCTAGTCCCACCCTGCCTTCCACTCTCACTAGTCTTTTCCCTGGGTCTCAAGGACGCATCTCAGCAGCCCTGACCCCATCTCACCCCACTGGGGCGGCTCTTCTTGGTACCCAGCCCAGCCCCCTGATCACCTAAGTGCCCCACAAACATTGGCTGGAAGAACTTCACTCCAGCAGATTCTCCCCACCCCCCACAGGAAAGGCTCTGGGTTGAGAATCCCTGTGTTGGGAGGTGGGAGGATGAGTCACACGAGGGAGGGGGGGTAGGGACAGGGACCAGGGACTGGCAGTAAACAGCCCATGTGTGTTGACAAGATACAGAGCTCTAGGAGGCCACAGTAGGGCTTGGCAAGCCAGAGGTTTCCAGGCAGCCAGTAAGGATGGCAGCTCAGGGGGGCGGGGAGGACCTCAGGTTCCGATCACGGCTGGTTTGGGTCCCTGGCAGGTTCTTGATATACATACTGGTTTCTTTTGATTGTTTTCAAAATGGAAACACAGTGCTTTGATGACTATAAACAGAACTCATGGTCCTTTAAAACTTTTCCCAACAGGATGGACGGAGGAGGGGGCTCTCCTCATGATTCTCCTCCTTTCCTGTTACCCGCTACATAAGACACCCTCCGGCCCTCAAATCCACACCGTGACCAGTCTGGTATAGAAAATTCCAAACTTTTCTGTATCTATAGTTTTAAAATTTGGGATAAGGGGCGTATTCTACATCCTGGGCTATGCTTCCTGGGGCAGATGCTGCCCCAAACCCTTTACTGAAGCGTCTCATTTAATTTTCTCAACAACTCAAATGCAGCAGGTATCATTATTAACCCCCATTTTAAGATAAGGAAAGAGAGCATTGGAGGGATGACCACCTACGTGCCCCAAGGTCCAGGGCAGCATTTCAGACCCAAGATTACCTCCCCTCCCACAGCCTCCCCAGCGACCCGTGGAGTGCCCTCACCCTATCCCTGCCTTGCCCAGGCCATAGTATACTTAACAGTCCCTCCAGGACAGCATCAGGATGAAGGCTGGTTTCTCATACTGAGATCCTCCATGAAGAGCCCCAGGCAGGCCCTGCCCCTGCAGCTGGCTTGAGGTGGAAAAGAACCTGGACTTAGTCTGGATTCAAGCCATCCCCCTTCCTCTCCAGGTGCCCTGTGGGTCGCTCCCCAGGTGCAAGGCTTTCCCCTCTCCCATCCATCCCAGTCCGGAGCCCTCCTCCTGCCAGAGTGGTCTCCGGACCTGCAGGCTGCAGCAGGAGCTCCTAGCACGGCTGCCCACACCAGGGTAAGGGAAGAAACCAGATGCTCCGTAAAAGATGTTCCATTTCCAGAAACTTTAGACCTTGGGAAAGCTGGATTTCTCTTTTCTTTTTCTTTAGTGGGGGTGGGGTAGAGTTTGCAAAATGCAAATTTGGGAGAAAACTGAAATCCGGTATACCAAATACCTGTAGTCCTTAGTGTCCCTTCCAGGGGAAAGTCACTTAGCTTTGAAGCTTAACAATGAATTAGATCCATTATATATAACTTGAACTTGCTCACAATACCATCAAAGCAACACAGAGAAATTCTACCATTTCCAGGACAACAGCCCTGTGGAAAGCGAGGCCCAGCGTCCCATTTTCAGCTGCTCCAGGGGAGGGAGGGGGCACGCTTCGAAGGGAGAACAAGGTAAGACTTCAGAGGTGCTGGCTGGGTGGGAGAGAGAGGATAACGCCTAGGGAAGCATCGGGGGAGCCCCTTCTGCCCCTCCCAGCTCCATCAGCGCTTCACAGCATCTGGGGGCAGCAAAAGAGAAGAGGTGTCAGCTACACCTCAACTTGGGCTTTTTGGTGACCTCTCAGAAGGGCCAGAAAGACATCGATGATTGGAGTAAGGCCTGAGAAGATGAGGCTGCCCAGAGGGGTGGGCAGGGCTGACCCGTAGGCTGGTGTGTCTGAGTGCGCATGGGGTGAACTCACAGTGGCAAGGGCACAGGAGCTGAAAACTCTCATTTCCCCACCACTGGACTGTTCCTCCTACAGTGGTCCCCGCTGCCCCAGTATCATTCAGTTGCTCAGATCCCAAGCCCTGTAATCATCCTTTCTCTTATACCTCCCGGGTCCCCAAACTGAATAGCAAACTTCCCTCTGACTCTACAGCCTCCTTGCTTTTCCTTGAACAGAACAATTCCACCCCAGGGCCTTTGCATTTACTCTTCCTTCTACCTGAAACACTCTGTACCACAGAGCTGAACGGCAGATTTCCTCCATCTTTCAGGTCCCTGCTCAAATGCCACCTCCTCAGGGAGGTCTTCCCCCAGCCTCTATCCACTCACCCTGCTTTATCTTTCTCTGCAGCGCTCACCACTACCTGAGGTATGTGCTTGTGGACGGGTCCCCCATCCTCCACCTGAGGGCGGACTGTCGCCACCGCCACTGTACTCCCAGCACCCAGAGCTGTGCCCACACAGCAGGCTTACTACCACTACTTGCTCATCTGATCGTCTTCTGTCTTGAAGACCTAGCAAGGCTGCTGTGAGGACCACATGGGACCACAGACAGGAGAGCACTGAGCAAACCAGAGGCTTTGTTTGGTGGGTTACTGGAGAAGCAAAGCACTCCAGTCACTCCAGCAGCCTTCCCTCAATGGCCTCCAGAGCAGAAACTTGTCACACTTGTGTGTGGAATCCTGCAGCCCTGCACTGAGAGTCTGCTCACACTGTGTGGCTGGCAGGCTGTCTCCCCCTCCAGACGGCTCTCAAGGGCAGGGACCCTGTCCTAGTCCTCTTTGACGCTTGGGCACTTGGCACAGAGCCTGGGATGTGGCAAAGACCAAGACTTCTTTGTTGAGCCTGCATGACTATCCAAAGGCAGAATTCCAGTCTGATTGAACCTCGTCTCCAGCATGTGGCAGTAGGCTCAGTGCACTAGATGATCTGCCATGAGCCTGCAGGCAGAGCTGGGGTTAGGAGGGCACTGGGAGGGCTTCTGGGCAAAGCAGCAGCATGTGAAAAGGCAGGAGGTGTGGGGAATAAGCATGGTGTAGGTAGCAGGTTTCTCCTGGGCACAGCTGACGGTGAAGGCTGGAAAGGAAGTGATGACCTAGGTGGGCACAAAGCAGCCATTTCTCTGGGCAGTACATAACAGATGAAGAAACAGAAGTTCAGAAAGGTCCAGATACTCTCCCAAGTTCACATGGGTAGCAGCAGAGCCAGGTCACAAACCCGGGACTGCAGACTCCCAATCCAGTGCTCAGGCAGTCACCAAAAGGCTGTGGTCTGGGATAATGTGGAAGTCCTACCTGCAAGCACCCCAGGAAAAAAATAATGGGAGATGGGGCTGGCCATCTTAGCACCCTGGAGTGGGCAGAGTGGTCCAGCCTCAGAGTTGTTAAGTCTAGGCTCCAGGGACAGCCCGCACTGCCTCCTGTAGCTTCCAGCAGGATGGGCAAGCCCGCCCCTGGTCCACCGCCACATGCCTTGGGAGACCAGGAAGCTACATCCGGGGAGAGGAAGAGGCCAAGCCAAGCCCAGACTGGGGATCTGTAGACCTGGGTTCCAATCGAGACCTTGCTACCACCTTACTAGGTGCTTTGAACCAGCCCATGCCTTTCCGTGGCCTTCCCCATTCTCGGCGGCATGTTGAGAGCCTTTCCAGCTCTGACATCCAACCAATGAGCTCTGTTGCTGTACAAAGTACTCCACACTCACCAACCCCGTCTACGCCAACAAGCACAGTATCGGGACCCAGGACAGTCTTCATGCGGAGTAAATAGCCCGAAGCACGGGCTGGTGTCAAGAGCTCTGGTCTGCCAACCCAGGAGCTGGCTGCTGCCCCAGCTCTGAACCTGAACTTTGCTGGGATCTCTGGCAAATCACAGGACTGCCCTGAGCCCCACTTCCTTCCCCCTCCAGCATGGCGATAAGCAAAGTTCATGATGCCAGGTGGCCGTGGCAGAGTAAGGCTAGTCTTAGATGGAGGGGTAGGACGGCAAGGGGCCCCCCTGTTCCCGGGGAACAGAGCGTGTCTGCTCTCCAGGAATGGCCTACTCTGCAGCCCAGCATGGCTGCCCCTGACCGGGGTCCCGCAGGAGCGCAGTGGGAAGATCACACCATCAGAGGGGCTGGGCCCTCCACTGGAGCCAGGTTGTAGCAAGAGGAGGACCCATCTAGAGCTCTGGAGGTCTGAGGCAGAGCAATGGGGCCTGAGCCAGGGGAGGCCGTCCCACGTGCAGGCTGGAAGATCCACAGTGACACCGCTGGGAAAGGCGACCTCCGGAAAAGCAAGCAGGGCTCCAGCTGCCTTGGGGATCTGTCCAAGGTTTCAACCCAAACTCAGCCACCAGGGAGCCCTGTGGTTAAGAGCAAGCACGGTCCTGAGAACCGGTGGTGGTCTCCTGGTTCTGTGACCTAGGAGCTGAGTCCCTCCTTGGCAGGAGCTCTGAGTCTCAGGTGACTCTCAGTTTCTTCATCTGAAAAGCGGGCTCATAATCATTTCTATCTCAAGGGCTGTTCCGAGGATCCAATGAGATTATGTATCTGGAGCAAAGAACTGCCAGAGCAAATGCTCAGCAAAGGGCACGGTCTCACCTCTGTACCCCACATCCCCAGGCCCACAGAGGGTCTGCTGGCACCAGGGCACAGATGCCCGGGAAGCAGCCACAGTCAGGAGATGGGCCCACCCTCCAAGGCAGCCTCTCCGAAACAGGGCTTGCTATCCTGTCCCTGTTATCATTCGTTCCAGGCCGAGCCTGGCTGGCAGAAGCCGACAAAGGTGCTCAAGGAGGCTGAGGGGAAGGGTCAAGGAGGAGAGGGGAGGCAGAAGGAGAGGTGGAGGGGGAGGCAGGAGGAGAGGTGGAGGGGGAAGCTGGGGTGAGGCTGAGCAGAGGCCAGGGGGAGGTTGGGTCCAGGCAGAGGAGAGACAGAAAGGGAGGGTGGAGGGAGGCTGAGAGGAGGCAGAAGTCTTCTGGATCCCCATGGAATCTGTTTCTTGTCCCCTTTGAAATCTGTGAAACTGCCTTCTAGGGTACCTGAGGACAGGTCACAGGAGCTGTGGATGGAGCCGGGCTGGGCAGAGGCAGGGTCCCTGAAACTTCAGTGCCAGATTCCAGGGCATTATGGCGGGGTGGGAGGCCAGAGCTTCCCCCAAGCAGGTGCCCAAGGCAACCATCTCCTGGGGATGCCCTGAAAGTCTCCTACACACTTTGACAACAGCCCAGCTGGCTGAGCATCATGAGGAGGGAGACAGTGAGGGCACGCTTGGAGGGGCTATCCCTGCCCACTGGGACAGTCTGTCACCTCAGGCCTCTACGAGCCAGGAGACGTACTGAGTGGATGGGGGAGCTGAGCATGCTCAGAGGAGGGTGCCCTTCAGAGGACACTGCAGAGAAAAGAGGAGGACACGGCTGGCTGCAGGCCTTGGTCCTGGTGCCAGGAGGGCCCAGGGCTATGGGAACAGCAAAGGGAGGTCAGGCCTCTATTAGGGTTCAGAAAGAACCTCAGTAAGAAGCCATAGGAGGTCCGAGGAGACAGGGCCTCCTGAGGCCATTCCAGTCAAACCCCTCCATTCCACAGATGCAAGAATAAAGCCCAGAGAGGGCAGGGCCTCAGCCAAGGTCACACAGCAAGGTGAGGCCTCATACTCCAAAGCCAGTCCTCACGTGGACACTGCAGCCCTCATTACTCCCACCTTTTCTTCTTACAACTACCTTTTACTGAGCATGTTGCTGGATGTGCCGTACACCTTCAGTGCGTGAGACCCCTAAAGGTTCTCCAACCTCAGTATCTTTCTCCAGCTGGGGAAACTGAGGCAGGAAGTAGTGAAGAGACTTAACCAAGGCTGTGCAGTTGGGTCTTTCTGACTCCAGAGCCACAGCCCAGCATGCTTCCTCTGGCCCTGAGCACGCTTCCTCCGGCCCTGAGCCCTGGCTTTCTATCCTGCTGGGCTGGGAACAGGAGGCCCGGCTCACTTCAGGCTGTCACTTGCTTGCCGTGTGACCTTGCAAGTGAGACACCCACCCACTCTAAACTCCTGTGTCCCTCTAAGATCCCCAGCAAGACCAACAGGGCCTGGTTCCGTGTGTGATCTGCCGGGGAGACCACGAGCTGTCCGGTACCCCTGGGGGAGGCCTGCCCGCAAGGCCCCTGCATACCACCTGCAGGCACTGCCTTGGGGGACACAGCGTGGCCTCTCCGAAACAGGGCTTGCTATCCTGTCCCTGTTATCATTTGTTCCAGGCCGAGCTTGGCTGGGAACATGAGAAGGGAGAATTGTCACCAAGCCCTCTGTTTACTCGTTTGGCCTCAGCAACACCATAAGCTAGGCGCTATTTCCGTTTTCCAGAGGAGAAACTGAGGCTTACGGCTTAAAGAACTTGCCCACGTGGCACCCAGACAGGAAGCAACAAAGCGGATACTTGATCCCAGGACCGCCTGACCCCAGAGGCTGAGCTCTGCCCTTATGCCAGGCTGCTCAATAGGAAATGACCTGTCACTGCTTCCTGCCGTTGCTCTCTTCCGTAGGCCACAGGTTCTAGAGTCCAGCCCACACGGGGCTGTGCAGTGAGGGCCCGGCTGGAGGCTGGGAGCCCATCTGTGATGAGCCGAGCACATGGGGCGAGGCCCCAGGCAAGGAGAGAGGCTGCCGGCCTGCCTACCTGACTGCTGCTAGTGTGCCCCACAGAAGTCACAGTCCCGCGCCTGGGAAGAAGTGAAGAAAGCTACCAGCAGCATCTGCTTCCACCTGAGCAGGCCCCATTGGACAATTGTGCACACGGTGCAGAGGTGGGGACGCCTGTGGCGGTAGGAACTAGGAAGCAACAAGAAGGCCCAGAACTCAGGCTGGAGCCCTGGTCCTGATCAGCTCAGTCATGAGATGAGCTCAGTGTCTCCCTGAGATGGGGACGTGGGTGATCACGGCACTCACTGAGGACTCCTTAACCCTTAAGCCATCCGGTGAGGGGGGCACTAGCACACTCACATCACCAACGAGGAACCCGCAGCCCAGAGGGGCTAGGCTACCTACCCATGGCCGTGTCGCTGGCAGGGGGCAGGGCGAAGCAGGGTTCAAGCCCAGGAAGCAGACTCCAGAGCTGCTGGGGGCTTGTCCTCGGGGCACTTCTCAACCAAGCTCCTCATGGGAGCCACAGAAAACAGAAGCTGGATGACTATGTTGTCAACTCTCCAAGCGAAGGCCCTGACTGGACTGTTTCAGAATGTTCAAAGGAACAGACTGGCAGGTGGCGGGGGGGCCCACTCCAGTCCTAACTATGGTTGTTACCCATGGAATGGAAAGAACACTGGCCCTGGGTGCCAATCCCCAGGGGTCCGCACTCGGGGTCTGGGGTGTGCTCAGTCATGCGGTGACAGGGCCAGGGAACCTCACAGCTCCTTCACTCTGGGTTCCTAGGATTCAAGGTCACTCAGTTCCACCACTTTCTTGTGTGAGTGACCCTGGGTGAGTTAGTTAACCTCTCCAGACCTTGGGGTCCTCATTTATAAAATGAGGACAACTCCACTCGCCGCACAGGGTCACCCACCCAAGATGCTGAAGGCAGAGAGCCCAAAGCAGGGCCACACAAGGTGAGAGCTCCAGCATGAGGGGGCAGGACCTCCTAATCTTTGTGTGGGACTCCTGCGACGTCACCATTCTCTGCCACTAGAACACGCGTTATTGCACAGCCTCGCCCTGAAAGGGGACCCGAGGTCTCCCACCCCACCCTGGACCAACAGGGCACTCCCGGCAACCCTGCCCAGCAACCTGATATCGCCACCACGGGTGCTTTTCTAATGAGCGACAGCTCCCAAGGAGGGGGGAGCCCAGGCAGAAGGAGCCGCTTCTGCCTCCGTGCGCCTGGTACTGAGTGCGCTGGCCAAATACAGGGGAGGGGGAGCCCGCCTGGGCTGGTTCTGTGCAAATCTTATCGTGCCTATTCTTCCTGGGGAGGCGCAGGGTGAATGAGGCACAGGCCCTAGCCCAGGCTGGTCAGGGTTTTGCTTCCGGATTCCTGACCTCAGTCTAGGCCATCAGCTCACAGGCCTGGGGGAGCCCGCTCTATCCTTATAAAAGCTGGGGGGTGGGGGGTGAAGGCTCAGGAGATCCGAACACCGAGCTGTAAAAAGCCTCAGAGACTACAGCACTCTGGGCTGTTACCTGCAGGAGGGGGGCAGGGAGCAGGGGTGCTGGTTTGGCTCCTTAGGGGGAGGAAGTGAACTCTGTGGGGCCGAGGAATGGACAGAAGTCTGGGTTTGGGGGCACAGTTAGGATGGAGAAGGTGCTGTAGCCCAGATGGGGGCAGCATCTCCTTCCCCACCCAAGCCCCCGTGCCTCTGCCCTACCTTCCTGCTTCCCCACCCTCTAGGACCAGAGGATGGTGGGCACCTCCTCCACTGGGAGGCTGGGGGTGCTGCTTGGAAGCTGTGAGGCTGATGTCTGCTGGCTCTGCAGCCTTCTCTGGGCTGTGGTTCCCTCCCAGGTAAGAGGGCAGGCTGGGCTCGCCTCTCAGAGACCTCTAGCTCTGACAGCCCGTGATTTTACATACTAAGCAGCACACATGCGTCACTTTCCACCTTGCACTTTCCACTTTGTACTTTGCTATATATTATCTCCTACCCTAACATTGATCTTTCCTGTACGTTATCGCATTTAGATTTGGACTTCACGGCATCTGTACTGGGCCAAGTGTGGGTTCTCCTGCATTAAAGATGAGAAAACCAAAGCTCAGTGCACTGAAGCCCAAGAACACACCCAAACAGGCAAAAGAGAGCCAGGAACTTGCACCCAGGGTTCCACACGCAGGAAAGCCTGAAAGCAGCCCTGCCAGGCCAGAGTGGAAGGCCCCCGATGGACTGGTTTGGGAGCTCATCCCAGCCTGTTCCTCTTGACGCTGCTCCTTCAGTGCAGATAAGGGGACGCTTAAAAAGTCAGATTTAATAAAAGAAAGTAAGTTGCAAAAGAGTAGGAACAGCATCATTACTACTATGAAACTATTCTTATTAAAAAGAACTTCAGGGGCGCCTGGGTGGCTCAGCTGGTCAAGCGTCCGATTCTTGGTTTTGGCTCAGGTCATGATTTACAGTGGTGAGCTCAAGCCCCACATCAGGCTCCACACTCAGCTCTGAGTCTGCTTAAGTTTCTCTTTCCCTCCGCACCCTGCCCCCCACCATGAACACACACTCTCTCTAAAAATAAATGAATAAATCTTAAAAAAAAAAAAAGAAAGAAAGAAAGAAGGGGCGCCTGGGTGGCTTAGTGGGTTAAGCCTCTGCCTTCAGCTCAGGTCATGATCTCAGGGTCCTGGGATCGAGCCCCACATTGGGCTCTCTGCTCAGCTGGGAGCCTGCTTACCCCTCTCTCTCTGCCTGCTACTCTGCCTACTTGTGATCTCTCTCTCTCTCTCTCTGTGTCAAATAAATAAATAAAATCTAAAAAAAAAAAAAAAGAAGAAGAAAAAGAAGAACTTCACACAACAGCAAAGTCCAGGCAAACACACTGAACTGTGAGGTGATCGGCTCTAACAAGCTGGTGAGTATGAGGGATAGGGCTTGTATGTTTTCTTTACACACTTAGGTAGTGTTTGAATTTTTGTTTCCTTTTTATGAACAACAACAAAAACCTGGGAGAAAAATTTTTTGAGCACCTGCTCTAAGTCTAAACTCAGTAATAAACACTTTACTGTAACAGATTATTTCATTCAATTTTTCACAAAACCCTGTGGAGTCTAAGAATGACCGAGCAGCTTCATTCATTGACTGTCAACAATGGGAACGAACCCGGATGCCAACCGGCAGGGGAGGGAGCCGCTGTGGCTTCTTCATACCAGGCAATGCTGCACAGCAACGGAAGGGACAGGTTCTCGGGCATCTGACGCCAGAGAGGAGCCTCCTGGATAAGCCAAGCCAAAGACGCCAGACTCAACAGAGTACCTGTGGTCTGAACTCCAGTTGTGCCAAGGTTAAGAACAGGTTCAACCAACTGATGCCAACAGAACTCAGAATCCTGGTTACCTCAGAGGCATGCGGGGGTACAGATCAGGAAGGGCAAGAAGGGATCCCGGGGTGGGGGTACATAGATATCCTCTATCTTGACCGATTTGTTAACATGGTCGCAAACATTTGTACATAATCACTGAGTTGTTCACTTTAAGATAAGCATGGTCTATTGTATGTACTTACGCATGTTATCCCTCAGTTAGAGAGGGTAAGGGTTCAAGAAAACATGTAAGGGGGGCACCTGGGTGGCTCAGTGGGTTAAGCCTCTGCCTTCGGCTCAGGTCATGATCTCAGGGTCCTGGGATCGAGTCCCACATCAGGCTCTCTGTTCCGCGGGGAGCCTGCTTCCTCCTCTCTCTCTCTCTGCTTGCCTCTCTGCCCACTTGTGATCTCTCTCTGTCAAATAAATAAAATCTTAAAAAAAAAAAAGAAAAAAAGAAAACATGCAAGGGAGGATCACGTCCAGACGAATGATGTTCATGTCTCAGCCTACGTCCGAGAGCTCGCAAGGTGGTGCAGCTTGAGTTCAAAGCCAGGTCTGCTGGACCGTGACGACCTTAAGCTCCCAGGCTCTCCTGACCCTGTACGAACTGTACCAAAGGATGTACCAGGCCCTGCCCAGGCAGCCCTGCCTCTGCTTCTCCTCCTGCCGATCACGGTGGCTGTGGTTCTGTCACCTGCTCACATGGAAAGCAGCCTTGCTCCATGGAAGCCTCAGCACATCGAGAGCTGCTGTTTCACCAGCAAGGCCCACAGGGAGCAGAGGCCGGACCCACCACTAAAGCTTTGGGCCTGCCTGGAGCCGAGACAGGAGGTGCGCTCTGTGCCAAGAGGGGGTACCCCGGTGTGTGCCCACGTGCCATCATCAGCCCCAGCCTGCGGCGATGGAATTTCTAATGTGGAAGGACCGCTGAGCAGCAGAGCTGGGCCTGCCAGTCAGTCTCCCCCCTCTTCCTCACCAGGCGAGCAGAGGAACTTTGAGGAACTTGGCTTCTCCGGAGCCACCCACTCTGCTTTAAATTCCTCGTCTGCCCAGGCTCCCTCCCTCCTCCTCCCAAGGCAGCCATCTCCTGCTGCTAGGCTCAGTTCCCCCTCCTGCTACATCCTTTTCATTCCCCCACCCCCGACTCCTACACAATCCCTGTCCCAAACCATTTCCTGCAGTTTCCCATCTGATCAGTTTCTTAGGAAGGATAATTATCTATGGAGGGAGGAGGCGGAAAATTCCCAGAGCCAAGAACACTGGGAGAAACTTCATCTAGTCCATTTGCCACCTGCTAGGAGAGCCTGCACCTTCAACACAGGCCAGCCGTGACCAGGCCCCACCACAAAACCTCTCCGGCTCCTGTCACTACAAGACAGAGTCCACACTCCTCTACGTTGAGTCACAGGCCTTCCTGATCTTTCCCAATTTAGGTTCAGGGCTCGTCACCACTACAGTTTAAGTGGCAGTGCCAGAACCAAGACCGGTCTGCCACCAGGGCCCACGCCACACTGTGCCGCCTCCCTGAGCCACTTCAGCCTGCACTGTGGCTGTTCGCACATCTATCTCTGGCACACAACTGCCTGCACCATGGGGCTGGGGGGGTGGGGGAGCTCCTGCCAGCACAGCTGTGCTGGCACACAGCAGGTGCTCAGAGACTAGCTGAAGGGAAGCCGGGTGCCCATGGGCAGCCCTCACCTGCAGAGGGAATGACAGGGGACTGGTCCCTGAACCAACCCCAGCTCTGTTGCCATGGCCTGTGGACAAAGTCATTTCCTCTCTGGCCTTTTGCTTCCTCCTCTGTGTGATGAGGGGGTTGGGCCGTCTCTATCACCGCTCAGCAAGCCCTGGCCAGCCTTACTGCTGGGTGCTCTCCATGGCACTGTCGGTGACCCTCCCCAGGTCAGCACGCCAGACCCCACTGCTGTAAGAGCCAAGCCTCTTGATCCCCAAAACCCTTCTCCCTTCTCCATCTTAACCACCTGGATCCCTTCCTTGGTCCCTAGCATCCTTCCCAATAATAAAGTCTGATTCTCTGATTCGAGGCCTGGCAACCCCCCAGGTCACGTGGGAGCCCAAGATTCAGCAGGGAACAGGCATGTCAGAGCCCTGGTACTTGGCCACAGCAAGGCGTGCACAAGACAGGTCTGGTGACCACCTGCCGCAGGCACTAGGGTGGGGCGGGGGAGGGGGAGGCAGGAGTCCCAGCAGAGCCTGGCGTCCACTCAGCCCCTCCCTTCCACCTATGCCCTCATCCCCTCCTGCCCTGCTCCCGCTCCCTGGTACCCCTCCGTGGGAACAGCTCTCCCAGGCTGGAGCTTCCGTCCCACTGCCGGCCCAGCCACAGGTGCCTGCTTGGAAGCTTTGCACCTGTTGCTCTCACAGACCTGGGCCGAGTGGCTGTGGGCCAGGGACCAGCTCTGCTCAACTCACTGAAGCCAGTGCCAAGCCAGAGCCAACTCCCCATCTCTGACTCCCAGGCTCCTCTGCACGTCCCTCCCCGGGTCAGACCACATCACCCTAATCAAAAGCCTTCAATGGCACCACATAGCACTTAGAATCCAACCCAAGGCCAACCCAAGCATATCTGACCCCTGCCCTCCTTTCCACTCTCACACCACACCTCCCTTCCTCCCGCTCCCTCTCTCTCTACTCCAGGTTCCTCAAACATGCCCTCCCCAGGGCCCCCAGTCTTTGAAAGACAAGCTCCTTCTTGTCATTTGCTCAGCTCAGAAGACTCCTCCTTACAGAGGCCTACGCTGACCATCCAAAGGAGCACATCTCTCTCATATTTATTTTCTTCAGGATACTTATCACTGCCTGACACTGTTGTGTCCACTGCCCAACACCCCACACTGGCCTGCGAGCCCCCTGACTCCAGGAGCCTCCTTGTCTTGCTCCCGGCTGTGTCCTCAGCACCCAGAAGAGTGTCTGATGTGGGAGGAGGGGGGCACTACACATCAGACTCCGTGGCCCAGGAGGCCTCTCTCAAGAGATAACCTCTGATCCAGGGCCTGGACAGGGAGCAGGGCTGCAGCAGTGTTCCAGGAAGGGGAGAGCAAGTGCAGGGGTCCTGAGTGGGGGACAGGCCTGGCAAGCCCCGTGCACCTGAGAAACCCAGGCTGGCTGGTGTGATCGAGGCAGGGGAGGGACAGCAGGCATTAAAGTCGAGACAGGTGTAGCCACACCTCTCTGGGATTTTATTTCATCCCAAAATCATCAGGAAGCACTTGAAAGGTTTGAAGCAGGGGAAGGCTGAGCTCCGGTTTACACTTCTAAACAACCCTTCTGGCTGTTTCATGGAGAGCCGAATACAGGTAGGGGGGAGTTGCAGCCAGGAGCCCACCCAGGAGGCCACTGGAGTCACCCGGTTAGAGACCTCAGTGCTTGGACAGGAGGAGCAGACGGGGAAATGGAGTGAAGGGCAAGGCTGGGATCTGAGCAGCCATGCTCTCCAGCAGCCTGAGGAGCTCTCTGGCTGGAGTCCTAGCCTACCTACCCAGACTTCTTTCTCACTGACCCCCAGCTCAGACACTGGCTAGACCCTCATCTCCGCCTCCTTTGGCCGCCCACCCACTTGCACCCACGGCTCAGAGCTTCAGCTGGTGTTGCGACTGTCACCTGATTCACCCACTCCCACCCAACCCTTGTCTAGGTCTTGTGAAGACACCTGGACAAAGGCCTCTGCTCTGTCCTCATTCCGGACACATCCCTCCTCTCCCTGAAGTCCTTCCAGGCTTTGAGGCAGTGGCACAGCAATTGCTGGGCACTTTTATTCCCTGAGGTGGCTCTAAAGCCAGGACTCGTACTCTTGAGGGCAGCCATGACACTCAGACAGCATGTACCCCGCAGAGCCCTGAGCACAAGGCCAGGCACTGGGGAGTTCCCAGACAACACAGCTCCCTCGTTGCCACCACACCCAGCCACACCAGCCACACCCAGCCCCTGCAACCTCCAGCACCTGGTGCCCACAGCCCTGCAGGGAGGCTTGGCTTCTCTGCCCCGCCACACAGGTGGGTGACTATGTCTGGGGCTGCGGGTTAAGCGGTGAAAAATGCCCCAGTGGGTTTCACAAGCAAAGGTCAATGGCTCTGCATTACCTATGGTTCTGCGTTAATCCTGTCTCTGTGCCCCACCCACCCTGCCAGCCAACTCCTGCTTAACTTTTATGGCTCAGCAGCAAGCACTGGGAAGCCCTCTCTGAGCCACCCACACCCATCCCCTCCCATGCACCCACAGCCTGCAGGGCCCTGAGGCCCTCCCATGCACCCACAGCCTGCAGGGCCCTGAGGCGGTTTCTCACAGCATGTCACACGTGCCTCCTTACGTGTCAGGCTCTCCTGGGAGGCAGGGATTATCTTCATCCGCCTTCCCATCTCCAGCACAGCACTCACGAGGCACAGATCGGTATTTGTTGGATGTGTCTCCCCCTCCCAGCTGAGACCACACTCAGACACTCAGTGCAGGGCCTCGTCTGCGTGCCCATACCAGTCTTGGTGACAGTCACCAATGGCCTCTGGCTCTCATGCCTAAAACCGTCTTCCAGTCATTTGTGTTTCCTCTTCCTTTGAGGCTACAGGCACAGCGGCAACTCCCATTTCCGAGTGCTTATGATGCACCTGGAGCTTAACACACGTTCCCCGCTGCAGTGGAGAAACTGAGGCTCAGCCAGGGTGGTGGAGTTACAAAGCGGCAGAACCTTCTGTCCTTCATACTGGCACAGTTCACCTGGCATCACAGCGGGGCCTATTTTAAACATCATCATCTGCTCTGCAAAATTTCGTGCTTTTAGAGCTACACATCAAGTTGTCATACAGAATCGTGCTTTGCTCATTAAATGTTTCAAGTGATAAGTCTCGCTACTACAGCTAGATGGTGAAATGACTGTCATGTAGGAGAAACCGCACGGACTCGGAATGAGAAGCCCTGGGTCTGGCTCCAGCTGTGTCACAGTCGGGCTTTAGGCTCCTAGGTGGAGTCGCCTGACCTCTGGGGACCTCAGTTTCCACACCCGTAAAAAGGAGAACAGCAACTCCCCAGAAGGTTTCCTGACGCATGCTGGAAAGTGCTTGCTCTAGCCACCTTAGGAGCGTCCTCATTAAAAAAGTATAAATATGATTTACCCAGAGCCATCTCACCCCTGTGCTGAGCGCAGAGCTGGACACACAGCAGAGCATCAGTAAGTCTCGCTAAGTGATTATTCAGTTGCTGGGAGATTCAGGAGTCGGAGATAACAAGCCAGTATTTCTCTTCCCCCGATCCTAGAGGGATTCCTGAGTGCCTCCATTTATCATGCATCTGGAACATGTCAAATTCTGTGACAAACCTCTTAGGAGGGTACTCTCCCCAAATCCTTCCGACATCGCTGCCAGGTGTTACGCCATGTTGCAGGGGATCAAACTGAGGCTCGAAAAGAGGGAAAGTGACTTGCCCAAAGTCACAGTGCCACAGGGTGGTAGAGCAGAGATTTGAACCCAAGTCTGTGGCCCGGCCTGTGTTCCTAACCACCACATTTCCAAAGGGAGCTGCTCTGGGACACTCCTCTGTAATTCAAAGATCCTGCCCCAAGTAGAACCTTCTGGCTGTGCCCAGTGAGACCCGTTTCACTCAAGCGTCTCATCTAATTCCTACTTATTCTTCAAGTAGGTTAGTCCAACCGTCACTCCCACAAACCCCCTCCCCCGACCATCACAGGTGGTAAGGTCTTTCTGCCTCTTCTAAACCCTCGTAGAAATCCACATGCACCTCAAATCACTCCCACCTGCTACAGCCTAACTGGGCTTCGTCCATCTGGCATTCCTCAGACCCGGCCCCTGAGTTCCTCAAAAGAAGTGGATCTCAGTGCACCTTTGCTTGGTCCGCCCGCTGGACCGCCGGTCCCCCTCCTCCCAGGAGTTGTAACAGGAGTCTTGGGCTGTGCTCGGTGAGGCGATCTGGCTCCGCCCCAAGCAGGCGGGATCCCGCCTGCTTGGTACAGCATCCAGAGTCCCACAGGCCCTGGCCCAGGACCCAACAGATAAGATCTCGATGCCCTGCCTAGTTTGATGGCAAAGATGCTATAAAAAGCACAGCACCCAGGCTCGACACTGGCTTGTGACAGAGTCCAAAGCCTTGCACTTGTTTCCCCCGCAAGGGGCTGTACAGCCAAAGGCCAAATGGCTTCCCTGCCAGGAACAGTTCTCAGACAGATACTCCAGCAGGAGGCTGCCCTTCTTTGGCTTCAAGGGCCCATCAGAGTTACCAATGCTTAGAAACCAGTATCCAGGACAAAGGCCACAACCCCTCCTATTGATCCAGCTCTTACTGCCCAGAGACCCCTGGGTTATTAGTTACGAGAGCAAGGGAACCCCTTCCTCTGCCACTAAACTCCCGTGTGGCTCTGGGGACATCTGCTCTGGGCCTCAGATGGGAAATGAGGGGATGGGATCAAAACATCTCCATCTCCCCTCTGGGCCCTGGGGCCCCAAGTTACCATAAGGTTCTTTCTACCACTAGTATTCTGCAGGTAGAAAAATATTCTTTACTCTCACACCCCAAAACAGGGTGAGAGCAAAGCATCCTCAGTCCAAAGAACAGCAGAGGCCAATCAGGGCTGCCCAGCACTGTGCCCTCAAAGCCTGTCCCCTCCAGAGGCAATCCCTTGTTTCTGCTGCCTCAAAGATAGCTGCCTCCTGTAGCAGAGACTCAGAGGTGTGTCCGGGCCCTATCCACTTTAGGAAAAAGGGGGAGAGGCCTGAATTACCTTCTGGGGTGTGGACTCACCACAGAAACCCAGCAGACCCTGGGGGCAGAAAGAGCCCAGCACCTTCCCTGCCTGAAAGGAGGGCACGGCAGGAGGAGTCGGCTGCGTCTACTTTGATTCCCAATCCAGAAAACCTTTTCTCTACTCTACAGGGTCAATCTCCTTTTCCTTTTCCCAGGACACAGCTTACTCATTCTGACTGGGTTCGTTTTCCTCGCCCAGAATGAGTTCTGCAGTCCCATAGGCAAAACCCACTCATCCCAGGCTTCAGTATTACTCTTCACCCAAGGGGAGTCCTTTACCTTCCTTCAGATTTTCATAGCACAAAGTGCCAAAGCTCTTCAACTCTTTGGGGCCACAGACCCCTCACAAAATCTGTGGCTAACATTGCTCTCTCTGATAAAAACACACACATACAACGTCTGCAGACTATTTTGGGGGGTCCGCAAGCCCCCTGAACTCCATCATGGACTCAGAAAGACCCTGAGGGGCACCTAGCTGGCTCAGCTGGTGAAGCCTTCGACTCTTGTTTTGAGTTCGAGCCCCACACTGAGTGTAGAGCTCACTTAAAAAAAATAAAAAGAATCTTAGAAACCTAGATCCTAGAAGAAAAGCAGGTCATCCAGTCCTGTCTCCCACCCAAGCCAGATTCCCTTCCAAAAGCAAGCCTTACTGGTGGGCAGCTGTCCATTAAGCATCTGCCTTTGGCCCAGGTCATGAATCCCAAGGTCCTGGGATTGAATCCCACATCGATATCCTTCCTCAGCTAGGAGCCTGCTTCTCCCTCTGCCTGCCTCTCCCTGCTTGTGTGTTCTCTCCCTCTCTCCCTTTCTCTCGCTGACAAATAAATAAATAAACTCTTAAAAAAAAAAAAA